>NW_027397096.1:13138758-13293191 GCF_003265705.2 Callorhinus ursinus | reverse complement strand
AGGGAGGGAGGGAGGGAGGGAGGGAGGGAGGGAGGGAGGGAGGGAATCAATTGAGAGTAACTGCAAGAATTAAGGAGACTTAGCCTGAAAATACAGCCAATGTTCCTACCTTTTGGTCTATGTGTATGGAGGCACTAGAGTCATGGGTAGAGGACTGGCCTGGAAGTCTTGGTCAGTCACCAACTACCATGTGACTTTGGACAAGTCTATTCATGGGTCTAGACCTTACTTTGTTTTATTCAATGAAACAAGTATCTGGCCTGTCATGGACAGTTAAATTTCCATGGTCAAATGAACAGAGATGGGATGGAAGAGAAAGGAAAGGCATACAATAAACAATATTACAATTTGGTTGGGTGGAGTGCCCAGATCTCAAGAACTTTCCTCCTGTAATTACCCACCATCTCTCCAGCATCATTAATTAATCTCTCTCTACTCATTCAGGCAAAATGAGCTATAAACCTCAACCCACTGCCTTTTTTTCCCCTTTACAACAAAATTCTGAGAATTTTTATACTTGCTGTTTCATTTGCCTCCCACTCCCTACCATCAAGCTTTTGTCCTAATTGTTCCACTGAAACTACTCATCAAGATTACCCATGACCTACACATTCTCAATACAATGGTCAATTCCCAGGCCAGAACCATTTAACCTACTCCTCTTTGAGACAGGTTTTTCACTTGAATTCTGTGATGCCTCACTCATGGCGGCTCCTTTTTATCCATTGCTGAATCCTCCTCCTGACCACTAAATGTTGAGTGCCCCAGAGTTCAGACCTAAAAAATCTTTTCCCCAAGAGGTAATCTCATTAAGTACCTAAATACTACCTATACGCTAATAATTATCTCTAAATCCCCTTCCTCAACTCCAGATTCATATTTCCAACTGCCAACATCTCCAGTTAGATGTATAAGAATCTCAAAACAAAACAAAAAACTCAAACCTGACATATTTAAAAACAAAACAAGCCTGGGTGCTCAGCCGGTTAAGCATCTGCCTTAGGCTCAGGTCATGATCCTATGGTCTGGGATCGAGCCCCACATCGGGCTCCCTGATCAGTGGGGAGTCTGCTTCTCCCTCTGCCTCTGCCCCTCCCTTCCACTTATGCACTCTTGCTCTCACACACTCTCTGAAATAAAATCTTAAAAAAAAACACAAACAACTTGTACATCTATAGCCTACACAACCTGTTCTTCCCAAAATTTCTTCTATCTCAGAATAGAAAACCCTTAATTCATCCAAATGCTGTATAAAACTTTCCTCGTGTTCCATCTTTAAGCAAATCCATTGGCTCTATCTTCAAAACATATCCAGAACTGCCCTATTTTTCACCACCTCCACTGTTATCATTCTAGTCTAAATCACCATTCACCCTTCACTAATAAAGCACATCCCAATTGGTCTCCTCACTTCCTCTCCCACTTGCCTACAGTCCACTTTCCACACTGCAGCCAGTGATAGTTTTTAAACATTAATTAATTTGTATCATTCAAAAGCTTTCAACGGCTACCATCACAGTTAAAATAAAATCCAAGGTCTTTACCAAGGCCCCAGGTTACATCTCCAAACTCATCTCCTTTCCCTCTCCCTCTGTCCACTCTGCTACAGCCAACTGGCTTCTTTGCTATTTCTCTCAGGGCCTTTGCCTCTTCTGACTTCTCTGCCTGGGACTTTCTTCCCCTAGATATTCATTCACATCATTCCTACATTTCATTCTGGTCTATGCTCAAACGTCATCCCCTCAGAGACCTTCACAGTCCACGCTATCTAAAACAACTAACAATCTGCCCAAATCTTCCTCAAAGTCCCCACTCTATACCTTACTCAGTTTCATTTTTCTTCACAGCACTTACTGGTATCTAACATATGTCTATTTACCTTTTTGTCTATAAACCAACTACTAAGTCAGTCAACTCCCTGGGAGGTCAATGCTTAACTCCAAGTACGCATATAATTAATATTTGTTGAATGAACAAACACATCAATGGTACATTCAGGAACCAAGACAGCTTTAGAAAGAAAGATTAGAACCAGATTATCCAGGTGGTCTGAATATAAAGCTAATATTCTAAGGGATTAAGGCAATGAATCTGAGGCTTCTGAGAAAGAAAAAAAACAATGACATTACTGGAAAACATTAATATGGCAGGATATAAAATGAACCAGAGATAGAAAAGACTCAGATCAAATAAAAGGTAACTACAATTACCTAACCATGAGATAATAAATGTCTATGTTTCTCTACTAGGATGGTAATAATAGAAATGGATAGCTACTGGGGCACCTGGCTGGCTCAGTCAGTCAAGCATCTTCCTTCGGCTCAGGTCATGATCACAGGGTCCTGGGATCGAGCCCTGAGTCGGGCTCCCTGCTCAGCCAGGACTCTGCTTCTCCCTCTGCCCCTCCCCCTGCTTGTGCTCGCTTGCTTCCTCTCTCTCAAATAAATAAAACCTTAAAAAAAAAATAGGTAGGATAGATATAAGTGGCAGCAAGAGATAATAACTGACAAAACTTAATATCATTGGTGTAAAGGGTTTCCAGTTTGAGTGACTGGCAGAACAGAACAAAAAAGAAGTCAAAAAGAATCACTTTGAAAAAACAGAATTTGATCTGGAACATTCAAAATGCTGGAAGGTTAATGCCAAAAGGAATAGATTTAAAAGCCATACACACAGAGATCACAGTTAAACCTGCAAGAGTAAATCAAATTTCTCAAAGTAGATGAAATTTTCCCAAACATTTCTAAGTATAGGATGCCAGCAGCAATATTTAAAAAATATACGGCTTTAAGGAGCAGAACGAAGAAGTAACAATGCAGAAACGAAAAATCAATAAGGTTTAAGGTAATATCCACAGGTCATCCCTATACTGGACCTTCACCAAAATAGTTGAGTCCAGACACAGACTCTCCCACTTAGTTAATTACAGTGATAGAGGCCAATTACCTCATTTTCCTAGCTTCAGTTTCACTGTTTATAAAACAAATGACGACAGGTTAGTTGCTATTTTAACAATAAAATTTTAACACCTTGCAAGTATAGTACTTTGCAGTTTCTAAATTACATTTTAACTCATCTCATTTAATGCCACCACCATCCTGTGAGGTAAGTCTTGTTACCGCGTTCTACGGCTGAGGAAACAAGGCTAGTAACGACTGAGTTTCTCAGTTTATGAGTGGCAGAACTAGGATGATGTGTAAACCTAGGTCTTCTGCACACAGTGCAGTGGCAAAGAAGACAGGCTCTCGAGCCAGACTTCCCGGATTCAAACCCAGCTTTATTATTTGCTAGCTGTGTGCCTGGAAGCAAATGATTTAAGAGTTCCAAATATTACTCCCAACAAAGGGATATCCATCCTCCTTAGGCAGGAATAAGGAATCAGAGAAATTTTGAGGTGAAAAGCATGGCTCTGATTTTCTCAGTAAAGGACATAATCTACTAAGAGTAATGTGGACAGGAAAGGTTTCAACTGTGATCTGCACATGTGCTATTGAATCCCTCCCCGCAAAACACACACACCAAAATAAATTCTTCTGTTTCACATCTCAGGCGGTTTCCTCACAATTTTGTTTGAGGGGCTCACCTATATTTAAGTTTTAAAGCCAATGGATTATGTTCATCTCTAAAGTCTCTTGTATCTGTAAGATTACAGGATTTTAATCTTAGCCTCTGAACCCATTATTAGCTTTTTCTCTATCTTACCCATCAAACAGTATAAACTCTCCCTCCTCTGGGTCTCACAGCAGTTTGTTAGTGCCTCTTTTTTTTTTTTTTTTTAAGATTTTATTTATTTATTTATTTGAGAGAGAATGAGAGACAGAGAGCACGAGAGGGAAGAGGGTCGGAGGGAGAAGCAGAGTCCCTGCTGAGCAGGGAGCCCGATGCGGGACTCGATCCCGGGACTCCAGGACCATGACCTGAGCCGAAGGCAGTCACTTAACGACTGAGCCACCCAGGCGCCCCTGTTAGTGCCTCTTTATGACACTATACTTTCTTCAATATCAACAGAGTCCATTCTCTCACTTAGATTTAAACTCCTTCAGGGCAAGCACTTCATTTATCTTAGAATTCCTCAACCCCAAGCACAATGCAGGCAACCACTTTACAAGTACTTGTTAAATTATTTAATGATGTAAATATACTAAAATTACAGTGGGTTTGGGGGCGCCTGGGTGGCTCAGCTGGTTAAGTGTCTGGCTTCAGCTCAGGTCATGATCCTGGGGTCCTCGGATCGAGCCCGCATCGGGCTCCCTGATCAGCGGGGAGTCCGCTTCTCCCTCTCCGACTGCCCCTCTCCCGGCTTGTGTGCGCTCTCTCTCAAATAAATAAAGTCTTAAAAAAAATTACAGTGGGTTTTGATTTCTAGACATTTCATGGCAGTTATTACTTGATGATTATTCACCTCCATAGTACTTAGTATACACTGATGGTCTCCCTATTAAGGAACATTCAAGACATTTTGAAAAAGGGCACAAAATGTAAAATTTTTAAAAGAAAGAAAATGGTTAATTTCACAACATATCCTATATATACTAAGAGCATGTAAAAAAAATTACAACTTACCCTGATACAGCTAAAACAACAAAGCTTAGAGCAATGAGGACATAGGCGTGCATCCCGCAATTTCTCCATACAAATGAAACATCGGAAAACCTCAGCAATGCTCTGAAAATAAAAGATGTAAGATCCACCAGAATTAGACTACTGAATCAAAAGTAAAAAGCATGCTGAAAGTTATTCATTCAACATTTACATTTATTTTGAGCTGATATCATCTGTTTTAATAAATTCCACATCAGTTCTTGGGTTAGTCAAGGTCCAGTGTGCCTTAGAACATCTCCTGGAAAAACTGCTTTCTCTTTTCTAAGCTTCACAATGCTTCTATTCTAAGGAAAGGACATGAAATGCAAACACAGACTCAGGCACAAATATTTCCACTAAGGCATAAATTATAATGGCAAGAATGTGGCTGTAGCCCAAATTTCAAAATATTAAACTGACAGTTAACAAAAAAATGACAATATAGATTATAATAGTCTCTAGAAATACTTCTTGAATTATGTGATACAGAAAAATGCTTATGATATATAACAGTAAAAAAATAAAGGCGGGGGGCACCTGGGTGGCTCAGACTGTTAAGTGTCTGCTTTTGGCTCAGGTCATCCCAGAGTCCTAGAATGCAGCCCTGCATCAGGCTCCCTCTGCCGCTACCCCTTGCTTGTGTGCGCTCTCTCTCTCTCTCAAATAAACAAAATCTTTAAAAAAATAAAAAAGAAAAAAAAGGCAGATTATATGATTGAGTGAACAATATAAACTTTTTACTTGTCCTGCAATTTCCCCAAGGAGGGTGAATTGTTTTTAAAATAAAAAAGGGGGGGCACCTGGGTGGCTCAGTCATTAAGCGTCTGCCTTGGGCTCAGGTCATGATCCCAGGGTCCTGGGATCAAGCCCCGCAATGGGCTCCCCGCTCCACAGGAAGCCTGCTTTTCCCTCTCCCTCTGCCACTCCCCCTGCTTGTGTTCCGTCTCTCGCTGGGTCTCTCTCTGTCAAATAAATAAATAAAATCTTAAAAAAAAATTTTTTTTTAATTTAGAAAAGATACATATCCTAATGGCAGTATACTTTGACCAGGATGGAAACTAATTCAGAATCCAGAAATCCTGGGTTTCTGCTGTGATGCTCCAACCAATTAGTTTCTTATTTGAGCCTGAGATTCTGCCCCTACTGAGAATTTTAGTGGTAGCCCCATGAAGGCTTTGCGAAGAAGAAAAAATTAATAGAAGTGTCCTTTGCAAGCCTCAGATGAATCAATTTAGAAAGTCACTGACAAGAAAACAGAATTAAATGGTATTCTATATTTCAAGTTTTTTTTTTTTTTTACCATACTCACATTTATTTTTACTCCATCCCAAGAGAATAAAACGCTCCTAAACCAAGAAAACGTTACAAAACCTTTATAATACTTTCGCATGAGGAATTGAGAAAATTATTCACGAGTCTAATCATGACTCTGCAGAACAAGAAAGAACCTGTGAGATGCAGACGCTGGCGGGGGATGGACAATAAGACCATTGGGTGAACTACTTTCAAGTGAAGTGCCCAGTAACATAGTTGCCGCTTACTAAGGAGCAAGTATTAAGAAGGTTCAAAATTTGACAATTACGTCCAATAAGCAATTTTTTTAATGTTTCTGGACTTTACGTAAATATCCCATTTGAAATCACAACTCACAAGTCAGATATAAAATAGGTTGTTCTGGAAAACCACAAATAGGATAATAAAAGTATATCTTAATTCAATTTAGGAAGGGCAGAAGTCTGCAAAATGTACCGGTGGGAGGGAATGAAGGATTCCATCTGGAGGGAGTTTTGGATCCCCACATGAACTGGTAGCGAGTGCATGTCTAATGAATTTGCAGTTTTGCTCTGCCCAGGCTGTAGTTTGCAAAAACCCTCTGGGAACGAGTACCGGTGCCAAGACATCCAGAAAACGCCAGGATACGCACCACCTGACTTCGGGAACGGTCAGAACATAAGGCACCTGGGGCACCTGGGTGGCTCAGTTGGTTGAGTGACTGCCTTCGGCTCGGGTCATGATCCTGGAGTCCCAGGATCGAGTCCCGCATCGGGCTCCCTGCTCAGCAGGGGGTCTGCTTCTCCCTCTGACCCTCCCCCCTCTCATGTGCGCTCTCTCTCTCTCTCTCTCAAATAAATAAATAAAATCTTTAAAAAAAAAAAACTTAAAAAAAACAAAAGAACACAAGGCACCTGGAGGGCTGCAGACCGAACACGGCGTCCTTCGCACTGGGCCAGCCTTCACCACAGCGGCAGCGTCGGGGTGGGGGTGCCCTACTAGAGGGAGAACTGGGGCAGGGCGCCCCAAATAAAGAACGCTCGGCGGGTGGCGGGGGGGGGAACTAACCACCACCCTTCTCGACCCGCCTCACCTCCACGCTCTGTTCATCCATTGCCTCCGGCTCTCGGCGGGACCCTCGGCGACCCGCGGAGTCCGTGGTCTGACCTACTGGGCGCCGGCCCGAGGTCGCCAGGTAAAATCGCCAACAGCCCGGCGTCCACGTCAGGGGGCCCCGACGACCGCCCCACCTGCGCGCCTCATCGCGTCGGGTTCGGCGCCAGCTATCCCCACTTCGCCATATTTATCCGCGCACCCGCCCTAGGGTGGGAAAGGCGAGCGGTGGCCACAGCTCCTTCCTCACCGCTAAGCCGCACGCCAGCAACCGCGAGGCAGCCTCGCACCACGTGACGCGGGCGCGCGCGTATGGAACTGCTGCTAGAGCCCGGCGGCGCTGGTCTTCAGCGAAGAAGGTGCTGCAGAGAATTCGCAAACACCAACGGTAACCAGGGTAGCTGAGGGCGCGGCGGCGAGAGAAGGCGCGCTGCGCATGCGCGCAGGCTCTGCGCTAGGCGAGCGGAGTGGAGAGAGGCGGGCGACTAGTTCCCGCGGTGCAGGGGCGCACACGAGATTTGGCTGCTAGCTGCCGCAGGGCTGTGTGCCTTTGGCCCCAGTCTAGCGCAGGCGTTTGAGAGCTTGGCGCGTATCTCTGCGTCGCCCCTCCACCCCCACTCCCCGGGCAGGGCGGTGCTCCCCCGGTCTCAAACTAGCGCGCCAAAGACTGGAACCACCTGGAGTGCTGGTGGGAAGCTGACTCCGCAGCCACACCCCTAGGTATTCGGACTCCGTGATTCTAGGGTGCTGTTCGACGAAATCAACGTCTTCAACAGGTGGATTGTGGCCTGCACCTTTGAGAAACCGTGGTGTATAGGATTCGCGGCTAATGATTCTTTCCTTGGAAGGAAGCCCAGGCTCTCAGGTTTTGAGACTTCCGTCCCACCGACTCAAAGCTCCAGATAGTTAAGCCTAGAGCAGTGTAGTTTCTCATTTCAGGGTTAGGAGAATGGAACCACAAACTGTAGAGGTCAGACCCACACCGCTCCACACGGCATTTCTTGCCGCGGGAGGTGAGCTGTAGCTATGGGACTATGGAAAGTGCAAGAACTTGTTCAGCTTTCCTATGTTGGTATCTTTTTTTTTTTTTTTAAGATTTCACTTATTTGACAGCGAGAGAGGGAGGTTTCCCGCTGAACAGGGAGCCCGATGCGGGGCTCCATCCCAGAACCCTGGGATCCCGACCCTACCCGGAGGCAGACGCTTAACCGTCTGAGCCACTCAGGCGCCCCTGTTGGCGTCTTCTTTAAATTTTGTCATAGGTCTAAAGATTGCCAAGAATTGAAGGTGTGAGACAAAGGACTTACGTCAAATTCTTAATTTGTATTTAATTTTTCCTGATTTATTGCAAACTATTACACTTAACCCAATCTGGAGTGCACACGTAAAGAATCAATAACCTAGAAAGTTTTTTGGTTTTTTTTTAAGATTTTGTCAGAGAGAGCGAGCACACAAGCAGGGGACAGCAGGCAGAGGGAGAAGCAGGCTCCTCGCTGAGCAGGAAGCCCGATGCGGGACTCTATCCCAGGAAGCTGGGATCATGACCTGAGCCGAAGACAGACGCTTACAGACGCTTAACCGACTGAGCCACCCAGGTGTCCCTAGAAAGAAGTTCTTAAGTATCAAGAGATTTGGACTTTCTTATAGTGGGCAACAGTTCCCTTTTCACTATGTGAGGCATGGACAAGGATATAATTTAGTAAGATTAATCTGTGACTAAAAAGTTCTTTAACTAGAAATTATTTATGGTCGTGATGTTTGCATGCCACCTTTGCACTAAAACGCCCTCAATTGTACACTTTAATAATGGTTAATGGTTAATTTTGTTAGGTATATTTTACCTCAATTAAGAAAATTATTTGTGGAATACAGTATTGTACTTGGGATTCAAAGAGTAATGAGAAGTGAAAAAATAAGACAAATTACTACATATGATAAATATTAAAATAAGTTCTTGTACTAACATAATATTTGCCCAAGAACGCAAAAATGTTTAGATTTATTGCAGTAGTTCATAATAGTGAAAACCTGGAAAACCTGTACAATTAGGGGTCATTGGTTGCAACCACAAAGTCAGATGCTGGCTAACTTAAGCAAAAAAGAATTTAGTTGGAGGGATGCTAAGCTTCCACATGGAGTTGGGAAACCTATGATCTGCTCCATCAGAATTCCTTGAGGGCCAATCTAGCTGCCTTTCCCCACGCCCACCTGGACAAATCTAACTTACCTATGATACAGTCTATCAATAAGAAAATGGAAAAATTACAGTATATCCATATATGGGATGACAGCTGTTCAAAAGAATAGCAGATGTGTGTCATGAAAATATCCAAAATATATTTACAATGAAAAAAACTTAAGTGCAGCTGCAGTAGAACGTATGGTATCAGCTTATTTTTGTAAAAAAAAAAAATTTTTTTTTAATTTGTATATACAAACATCTGAAGAGATTGCAGATAATTTCTGGAGAATAGACATACTTGTATTTTTTAATTTCCTAAAATTAAATTTGTATTAAATTTGTATTATTTACAACTTAAGACATAAAAACACTAAAGTCACATAGAAAATAATTACCCAAACGAGAAATAAAAAACCTAAATTAGGGTAGTAAGAATGAAGATAAAGTAGAGGTTGGATACTATGAACATTTCAGAAAGATTTTATTGACTAAGAAGATAAAGGGATGCAAACTTTTTAATTCCAGGCAACAGAACAGTGGCCATTGACAAAATAAAATCAGTAAGTACTCTGGACATGATCAATTTGAATATTCAGATAGACATTTTTATTGGAAATACGAATCTAGATCTAATGGAAGAAGTTATATTTGGGAATCATCCACAAAGAGTCAATAAATGAAGCTTGGGAAACAAACGAATATATAGAGAAGTACACAGAGAACAGTTTTAAGGGGGCTGAGGGAAAGAACCAACATTTAGAAGACAACTGTGAAGGAAGTCACAGAGGTAAAACTTCAGGAACTTGTTATGACCTCTTTGTGATACTATTTTTTAATTCCACCAATCAACATCACATCCCAGAGCCATTCCAGGACAAAAACTTCCTTAATATATATTTTTTAAGATTTTACTTATTTATTTGGGAGAGAGAGAGAGAAACAGCATGAGAGGGGAGAGGGTCAGAGGGAGAAGCAGGCCCCCCGCTGAGCCGGGAGCCAGATGTGGGACTTGATCCCAGGACTCTGGGACCATGACCTGAGCCGAAGGCAGTCGCTTAACCAACTGAGTCACCCAGGTGCCCAAAACGTCCTTAATATTAACTGCCCAAGTACTGAAGAAAATAGGTTACTGAAGTGTGACTTATTTCTCTGTAATTTAAAAACTGGGGGTTTTCTGTTCTTTAAATATTCAAACTGCACAACGCAATTTTAACTGAAGCTACTCTCCCAACCCTGTTTATCACCTATTACAAGTTTGTTAATGGACAAGTAAAATGCTCATAACAAATTTTTGATTATATGAAAGTATAATTCTATAACCTGCAGAGCTAACATTTGATGCATTTTTCCTAGTCTTTTCAATGCCTCATTTTTATTACATATACAGAAATATTCACTGAAGGATTACTAATTATCAAACACTACTACTTCATTGTGCTTCCAGCCATCCTGACACACAGAAGTTAAGTGATTTGCTCAGGATCACATAGCTAGAATTTAAAACCTGCTATTTACATCTCAGACTTCACAGCCCAATCTTAATTACAAAACTGCAATCTCTGCTTCTGACCTCTCCCCCATTTAACATAACTTCAGCATTTCCCAGAACATTAACAGTAATAAATTATTGGCAGCTTCACCTCTTATTGTATGGATACACTATGATTTATTTTCCTATTTACCTACCATTAGCCAGATATGTGTATGTACTGTTAGTATAAATAACCCTGTGATTAACATCTTTGTATCAAGATCTGTCCCTATGATTACCTTATTGCCAGTAGTTATTTTTAAAATAGTTATTTAAAAATGAATAGGGAAGGGCACCTGGGTGGCTCAGTCATTAAGCATCTGCCTACGGCTCCGGTCATGATCTCAGGATCCTGAGATCAAGCCCCACATCGGACTCTCTGCTCAGCGGAGAGCCTGCTTCCTCCCCCACTCCCCCTGCTTGTGTTCCCTCTCTCACTATGTCTCTCTCTGTCAAATAAATAAAATCTTAAAAAAAAAAAAATGAATAGGGAAATTCACACACACACACACACACACACACACACACACACACACACACTGGCAAGTAGTTGCCAGTGATCCTCTGATTTCAGTTTCTTAGCTTTCATATAGAATGAACAATTACAGTAATACAGGCTGAAGGAGAACAAAGGTAGTGTTGATATACAACAGGGACAGTCTAAAACAGCATTTGAAAGCATAGTTCAGTTGCTCAACATTAGCGGCAGAAGGAATAGGAAAAAAAAGTGAAGCTATCACAGAAAAGCCAATTTATTATTACTAAAGTTAGCTTTTGTGGAGGACTATAGATCACATATTAGCAGTCTCATTAATAATGTGACCATTATCTATAATCAAAATTTTCAAAAGTAAAATTATATACATATATAATGTAATACAAATATTTTTTCTATCCTTTAATTTCCAAAACATGCTCATTCACATCTGACTGATAGTACATATATCCTTTCATGATAGGCCAGGACATCCATATTATCCCAATTACACAAAAACAGATGCAAAATAGAGTTATGTGACTTCCTTGCTCAAAATTATAAGACTAAGTGTGTGTGCATATATATTTTTAAATCTCTTTATTCCCATTCCATCCTCTTGGCTAAACTTTATTCCTATAATATATGCCCTTTTTATAGTCCCCTCTCTTGTGAAAAGCATCATTATCCAGTCACTCCAGCCAAATCTTCTTCTTCTCCATCCCCCCACCTCTAGTCATTAAGTGCTAACAAGACATCATCCTAAATCTTTCTGAGATAGATCTCTTCTCCATTAGAATTCCCTTTTGCAAGTCCATTTCTTCATAAGTCTGACATGAAAGATTTTAATTGCTCTGCCGCAGTTTTCTCTTCTTTACTCGGTGGTGACAGCTAGAAAGCAAATGACAAAATCTTTATTTCAAAATCTTTAAAACATGTTTAATTTAGTTAACTTCTGCTTTTTTATGTTTCCATAAACTCATGTCTATGATCACAAATTTAGGAAGGCAGGGAAAAAGTATTTGGCTATCTATATACAAGGTACTTTTAATGTTTGAGCTTCAAAGAATTTGCAATTAAGTTGAAGAAACAAGACCAATAAATCAAACAGTTTAAGGACTGTAATTTAACAAAACCAAAGAAGTCACGGTTGAATCCCATATTCTAAAAGCATTTTGAAAAAGAAATGTGAACAAAATAGTCTGGAAGTTTCCTCAGAAGTGAAGATTTGAGCTAAATTTTGAAGGATAATTGAGATGTTTTTAGCTGCAAGTAACAGGAACACATTTCGAAATGGGTAAGTAATAAGAAAATTTATTATCATTGCACAATAAATGCAGAAAAAGGGCAGATTTCAGAACTGGTTTATTCAGCAGCTCAATGTAAAGGCTCGGTTTTTCCCACCTTATATAATATCCTTGCTGGTGGCTTTATTCTCAAGATGATTGGAAAAATGGCCCGAGCAGTGCTAGGCATTATATCTATACACAATGTTTAGAAGAAGAGAAGTTTTCTGTTCCCACAGGTCTCTCAAGAGTGAGGAAACTCTAACTTCCTACTTCCAAACTTTCCCTCCTCACATGTCAGTTGGGTTACAAACCCATTCCTCTTGCCAATCAGATAAAACCCAGGGAAGCTGAGGAAAGCACCAACTTTGCCTCAGGCACGAGTGAGGGATGGCACACATCTCAAGAAAGTCGGTATCCAGTCGGCAGCAAGGGAGAACAGATGCTGAGAAAACAACCCAGCAGACAGCATCCACCACAAGCAGGTAGGAGCAAAAGCACAGGGACAAAGAAAAGCCAAAAGGAAGTTTATAAAGGACTTCCACATAGCACTAACCAACAAGCTAGCTAAAACAAAGGGTTAATGGGGAAATTATAGGAGGTACAACATGAAGAATCAAATAGTTACAACTCTAACTATATAGGTCATCTCTAGAGAGACTGCAAAATCTGGAACACACCATACCTACAGAATAGGAATCTCTAGAGCACTGCTTTTCAGTAGAACTTTCTATGATACTGAAAATATTCTGTATCTGTGCTGTCTAATCAGCAGATGAAGAAATGAACTTTTAATTTTATTTAATTACTTTAAATTTTAATTTATATAGCCACATGTGGCAATTGGGCTACCCAGCTGGTTTGGCTAATCAAGCCAACATTTACCAAAAATGTTCACATGGATAAAATGAAAAACAATCATATGCCTTACTGCAACACAAATTGTTACAGAATGTCCCTCTTCTATCTCAAAAACAGGAAATGGTTCTGGAGAGACTTTGTTCTCTCTAAGTCCATGTTTATCTGTGATAACTGTTCAAGAGATTTCAGACCATCTATTTTATAATCTTTCTAAGAATCTTTCCAGGAATTAACCAATCCAAAGCTTGTAGAAAATTTCCTTCCTTAACACAAACGTTTCAGATCATCAGTGAAATATCACACATTCTTTGTTTTTTTCTTTTTTTTTTTTTTTTTTGAGAGAGAGAGTGCACACAGGAGAGGAGATGGAGAATCTTAAGCAGGCTCCACACCCAATACAGAGACCAATGGGGAACTCAGTCTCATGACCCTGAGATCACAAACTCAGCCAAAGCCAAGAATTGGATGCTTAACTGACTGCGCCACCCAGGTGCCCCATTCTATTTTTAATGCCTTTTGAATTATATTTGTTTTAGGGGTTTGTTTTGCTAATTTTTATTTTGGAACAAATCTAGTCCTCTTTGTCTTTTGATGGACACCTTTATAATTAAGTGTATTTAAACCTTAATGTCTTAGGGCACGTGGGTGGCTCAGTCAGTTAAGCATCCCACTCAGTTCTGGCTTCAGGTCATGATGGGGGGGGGCGGGGCACGGAGCCCAGCATGGGTCTCCCGGCTCAGCGGGGAGTCTGCTTTCCCTCTGTCCCTCCCACTGCTCACACACTCTCTTGCTCTCTAAAATAAATCTTTAAAAAAAAAAAAACCTTTGTCTTCATATTAACTTAAAAAGATAAGGAAATTAATATGTATTCCCTTCATTTCACCTCCTTTTCTGTTCTCATCTCCCTATTTGTTTTTTAGTATTATCAATCCATGTGCTATTTTTGAATATTATCAATTCAAATATATTTTCTATCCTTGCAAGTGAAAAACTATGCACCTTGATAAAGATTATAGCAAGATAATACCTGAACAGCTTTACTTTCTATTTACTTTCTGTTGTCTATACATAAACAAAGCACTGTTTGCCCTAAAAAGGCTTATCCTTTTCTTGTTCTTCATGTTCCCAAAATAATTTTAAAGGCCCTTTTGGTTATTTTAGAAAATTTCAGAAGCCTGGACTTAATCTACCCTTTGACTTTCTTACATATTCTCACAATTCTGTCCCTATGACTGATATACCTTGTTTTATACTTCCCTTATGAGGTCTACCTTACATGTCCTTTAAACTCTGAGCTCAGGCACCTGGGTGGTCAGTCAGTTAAGCCGTCAGCCTTTGGCTCAGGTCATGATCCTAGGGTCCTGGGATTAAAAGCGACTTCGGGCTCCCTACTCAGCAGGGAGTCTGCTTCTCCCTCTCCCTCTCCCTCTGTGTGCTTGCTCTCTTGCTCTCTCTCTGTGTCTCAAATAAATAAATCTTAAAAAAAAAAAACTCTGGGCTCATAGAACTATTTCTGGTTATACAACTTTCTACAGATATCATTCCCTTTTCTTCCACATTTTGATCATGAAAATTTTCTCTAAACTTTCTACTATCTCATTTTTGAAGTAGTAGGTACAAGATCCATTATATCCAACATTCCCCAACATGGCCATCATTGAATCTAAAACACGATCTCCTTTTTCAAGGTCTATAACCAACCTTTCAGTCATTTCTCCTTGTTTGTAATTATGTAATCAAAGTAAAAGCTCCCTTAGCTTTCTACCTTGCTCATTACAGATACTTCTTTTAACTGAATGAAGATCTTTACAGATATTTAGATGATTGAAATCCTCTATCACCATTATAACTATTTTCTGCACCATTTTTTAAATCTCTGTCAGAAATGTAGCATCTATTTATTATATCCAGTGGGGACAATATTTAGTTAATATTCAAAAATCCTTTTCTCTTTTTTTCACTCACCTAAATTTATCCTGTGCTTCAATAAATTTATGAAATTCTATACAATATATTTTAGTATGTACATCCAGAACTACACCTAATCTCTTCTCAAGATTTGTTATATGCTTCTATTTTTAGGTTTTGATCACCTACCATGAACAGTATGTGACTTGAGTTGTATTTATAAAGGGTATCATATACATACTTTTTTTGCATTTTACATATTAATGTCACCACCCTTAATGTTTTAAATTCCTACTTCCTATTCCCTCTGTACCCTTTTTAATTGCTCTTTCCTCGTCTACTATTCATCTCCCCATGACATAACATCTGAGGTACATAACATGAGATACATCTAAGGTATCATTTTTTTTTAAAGATTTTATTTATGTATTTGACAGAAAGAGAGAAGGAACACAAGCAAGGGGAGTGGGAGAGGGAGAAGCAGGCTTCCCGCAGAGCAGGGATCCTGATGTGGGGCTCAATTCCAGGACCCTGGGATCATGACCTGAGCCGAAGGCAGACGTTTAATGACTGAGCCACCCAGGCGCCCCAAGGTATCATTTTATACTTTTAATTGGGTACTGTTCTCTTTTCTGCCATTGGTAATATAAAGAATTATTGACCAAATTCACCTCGGCAATCAACCTTTGAGGTTTACTCTCACTACAAGCCCATAATTCAAGTATCTTAAACCAAATGTAGTTCAGGGTTGGCAAAAAAATAAATAAATAAAAATAGCATGTATGCTGCCCCTAGCTGCATGCCCATAGCAAATAGCTTTTGTGCAATGCCCATAGTTCCTCAATACAGCACTCTAAGAAGCTATTACCAGTTAATTGATTAGAGTTGACAGCAGAAATAAAAACCTATTGGCCATCTTTTGTTCATATAATTAAGCTTTACTCTCTGATTCCAACTATGTACATGCTATCTTTTCTTTTGAAAGCCCTCAACTTTGCCTTAATAGTAAATTAAAATTTGACCAAATCTTTCACTAGGCTATTTAAGATCATAATGCCTAGGTCAGCAGCTCACATTGTTTTTTTTTTACTCCACCAATTCTGAAGAATTTTACACAATCAGTGATAGAGGCTCGCAATTACAAGGATTTTTACATGAAATCAGAAGGGGATGGGGAATGGAGGGAGAGAATGAAGGTGAGGCTTACCCAAGCTCACCAACCCAATTTAATAAGAGGAAAACTCAAAAAGTTACTGATATAGATGCTTTCCACATTTCTCAGTCTCACTAGTTCTTGCAGGAACTACAAAACTGGCAGATTTGATGAGCATTACCAAGTGTTCTCTTCTAACATGACTATATAATCCAGGATAGCACATCTCTTTATTAACCATGTCAAGTCCATGTGCTTATTTTTCTTTTTTTTAAAAAGATTTTACTGGGGCAACTGGGTGGCTCAGTTGTTAAGCGTCTGGCTTTGGCTCAGGTCATGATCCCTGGGTCCTGGGATCGAGCCCCGCATCGGGCTCCCTGCTCAGCGGGAAGCTTGCTTCTCCTTCTCCCACTCCCCCTGCTTGTGTTCCCTCTCTGGCTGTCTCTTTCTGTCAAATAAATAAAATCTTAAAAAATAAAATAAAAATAAAAATATTTTATTAATTTATTTGAGAGGAGAGAGAGAACACAAGTGGGGGGAGGGAGAGGCAGAGAGACAAGCAGACTCCCCGCTGAGCGGGGAGCCCCATGTGATATGGGTCTCGATACAGGTTCAGTCCCAGGACCCTGAGATCATGACCTGAGCATAAGTTAGACGCTTAACCAACTGAGCCACCCAGGTACCCCCACATGCTTATCTTAAAAGAAAAGAACTATTATACTTCAGGAATCAAGAAAATCTCACTTCTACCAACAGTTCAAACTGACTGCTGAATCTCCAAATGGAAGTTAATGGGGATTTATCTTTTAAAAAGACACTCAGAATTGGGATGCCTGGGTGGCTCAGTCAGTTGGGCGTCTGCCTTCGGCTGGGGTCATCATCCCAGGGTCCTGGGATGAGCCTTGCATCAGGCTCCCTGCTCAGTGGGGAGCCTACTTCTCCTTCTCCCTCTGCCATTGCCCCCTGCTTGTGTTCTCTGGCTCTCTCTTTCTGTCAAATAAATAAATAAAATCTTAAAAAAAAAAAAACCCTCAGAATTAAAATCTACAAATCCAGAGGCTCCAGGGGAGCTTAGATGGTTAAATGACTGCCATCGCCTCAGATCATCTTTCTCCCTCTCCCTCTGCTGCTCCCCCTGCTTGTGTGCTCTCTCTGACAAATAAATAAATAAAATCTTTTAAAAACAAACAAACAAAAACTACAAAAAAGCATTACCTCCAGGTCTGTTTGCTTTTGTAGTTCTTGTATCATGGTCATAGTCTTATTGACAGTAGCACAAATGCGGTTCTTAGTCTCTTTCTGCTCTGCAGCAATTGGTTTAAAGCGTGCATGCAAAGTTTGATATCGAGATTTTATTGCTGACAATTCCTTTAAGAGTGTAACTGGATTTTTCTATATCAGGAAAAAAATAATATGTATATTAAATTGTGAAAAGGAAGAATTACGCTTCTTTTAAGAATTAAAATATATACACCACCATCCACTTAATTCTACCATCCATTTAATTGAACACTCTATTTAATTATGCAACTCTGTAACAGAGGATGGGACGAGGGGAAAAAAGAAGTATAAGACCTAGATCCTATTCTCAAGGAAATTAAAGCTTAGGTACAGAAATAACCCACATATGCACACAAAATAGCAATATTAAAATAAGCAAATAAGGTCAGGTTAGAAAAAAAATCACATAAGATACATAATGTTTGATACATATTTCACAATAATTACATGGTATTTTAACAATACAATTCTAAATACTATTCAGAAGGTAATTAAAGGAACTACTCTGATTTGTTCTTAAAGAATAAGACAATTTAAAACTACTTATAAAATTCTTAAACATACTGTCACGGGCTAAAGTATGTTAGAAGTACCAATTAATTGACCTCACTATACAAATTCATGCCAACTCAAGCAACTTTATAAGTTACATTGGTTTTTCAAATTCATTTTAGAATATAAACACTATTCCATAAAAGACGTTTGTAAAGGGTCCTTTCCACCACTTGTTATCATTCCCGGATGGCTTCTTAGCAAACCCTGTAATATTCTCTATTCCAAATATTCTCCACTCCCTCCAATTCCCATGCACTCCTTCTTGACACAAGACTTCACCAACTACTATACCAAGAAAACAGAAAACATCTAGTAGAAACTCCATCTTTCTGCCTTTTCATCCGAAAAGGAAAACATCTATGACATTCTCATCCCTGCTCAGCCCATAGCACTACCACTATTATTGTTTCATCCCCAAATCCTCCAGAACCTTCAATTTCCTCTATTTCTATAACCTTTTCAATATCTCCCTTTGCTTTTTGCAGTTTTTATTTATTTATTTATTTATTCATTACCTCTACATCCAATCTGGGGCTCGAACTCACAACCCTGAGATCAAGACTCACATGTTTCTCTGACTGAGCCAGCCAAGCACCCCTCAACATCTCCCTTTGTACAGACTTCAAATATGAATAGATCTTCCCTATGCTAGGGGGGAAATTAACTCCTTCTCTTGACTCTATTGTCACTTCAAAACCAATTTCATTCTTCTCCATTTCCACCAACCTAGTAGGTCCTATAATAATACACTTCCCCAATTTAACACTCCATAGACTAGTATCCTTTGCCAAATTATTGTAAACAATCAAAAGGTAGGGTTGCCAAATAGCATATAATTTTGATACCCCTCCTTAGGCCTCTCTTATTTCCTTCTTGTCCCTATCTTCTTAAAATGTACTCTTGATTTCTATAAAACTATACTATCTTGGTTAGGTTCCTACTCTTCAGATTATCTCCTTCAGGGGCCCTATCTCACAGCTGTGGCAGAGACTTAGCTTATGGCCCTCTATTCTGTTTCTTTGGAGATTTTTCTTTAAGTTTTTGATGATGGAAATAGTAAATAAAGATGATTCTCACAGGAAGGGAAAAAGAAGAGAAAATCTAACTTAAAGACTGTTGAAATAATCCGCAAGGAGTGATCAAAACCTATAGCATGAACAATAGAAAGAAGAAAAAGACAAAAAAGAGACCCCCCCCCCCCGAAAACACTTAAAAGATCTTAGTGGTATATCTGATATGAGCAAAGGAATAACAGATGACACAAAATGCATCATCTGGTACATAAAGGAATGTGTATATTAGATGCCTTCTTGAGTATTTACTTAGTGTAAACCCCAATGATATTGAGACCTGTCCCCTGACCCTCAGAGCTGTATTTCCCATCATGTTTCTAGATGCTAGAAATTGTATTGGATGAAAGAAATACAGTAGAAAAACTGAAAAATACAGTCCAAAAAAAATCCTAGAAGATAGGGGGTGGGAAACACAAAAATGAAAATAGTAAAGAAAAGAAGAAAAATGGAGAATAGATCCAGGAGATTCAGTATCTCACTGATGGGAAAGAACATAAGAGGTTTTCCTCTCAATATTCTTTTCTTATGAATACAAAAGCTAAGTAAAGTTAAGAGATTTCAAACACATGGGAAGACCTATACCATAACCATAAAATGACCAAAAAATTTTACAGCATGGATAAAATATTCTGAAAGAGCTGAGACAGATGAGCTCAGGAAGTGGGGAGGGTAAAATAAGGAGGGAGACAATTATAATGGCATCAATTTCTCAACAGGAACACTGGAAGCTAAAAAAAAACAGAACAATGATGTTAAAATTAAGAGAAAATAGTCTCATCTGGAATTTCATACTCAACCAATCAAACATCAACTATAAAAATAAAGGTTAAATAAAGACATTTCCAAACAGTCAATATCTCAAAAAGTTAGCCATTTGTGTACTCTTCCTCAGAAATCTTCTAAAGGATATGCATCACCTGATAAAGGAAATGAACCAAGAAAGAGTGAGACATGTGATCCAAACCAGGACGAAAGCAAAGAGAATTACTGAAATGATGGTAAAGAAATCCCAGAAACAAAGCCACACTGGAGGTCTACAGAACACGAGGATAGACAGCACTAGGAGGGATGTGGAAGAAAATGAAACTCAAGGATAATGTGATGTGTCGGGAAATGTCAACAAGCGTTTTACAGTTCTGTTAGTAACGTCTGAGGCTAGGGTGCTTGGGTGGCTCAGTCAGCTGAGCGTCCGACTCTTGACTTTGGCTCCAGTTATGATAATCTGGGTCCTGAGATCAAGCCCTACGTTGGGCTCTGTGCTCAGCCGGGAGTCGACTTGAGATTCTCCCCCTCTCCCTCTGCCCCTCCTTCAGCTTGCTTGCTCTTTCTTGAATAAATAAATAAATCTTTAAAAAAAAAAAAAAGCCTGACTGAAATAATGATACATGCATAGAAAAACTAAGCAAACTGAAGGTAAAAAACAAAAACAATTATTGGTTCCAGGGGGAGGAGAAACATGGCGGAGGAGTAGGAGACCTGGATTTTGTCTGGTCTCAGGAATTCAGCTGGATAGGGATCAAACCATTCTGAACACCTACGAACTCAACAGGAGATCAAAGAAAAGAATAGCAACAACTCTATGAACAGAAAAGCAACCACTTTCTGGAAGGTAGGACATGCGGAGAAGTAAATCCGAGGCAGTATTTGGGAATATAGACGGCAGGGGAGGGGGCCTCCATCAGCCACTTCTGGCGAGTGATAGAGCAGCGGGGCACAAAATCAGAACTTTTAGAAGTCTGCTCCACTGAGGAACATCGCTCCAGTGGCTAAGGGGGGTTGGAACTCTCGCTGGGACAGTGTGGTCTCAGGACCCTCGGGGTCACAGAAAGACCGGGGGTGCCTAAATGTGGCAGAGCTCCCAGGTATTGGAGCGGGTAAGCTGGCTACAGAGACGTAGCCGAGGAGTGGGCTCTCACCTCGGGGTTGCCATAAACCGTGATCTGTGGCACAGTCGGGCCACTGATCTTCCAGCAGGGACCCAACAAGCAGCAGATCTGGCAGATCTAGGGAGACTCCCCTTCCTCCCCCGGGAGGAGTGGCGTGGGAGCACACCGCAGGGATCTGCTGGGTTTGGAGACTCCACACCCAGATGGGTACCAGAGATAGAAACGCTCGGACACTGGCTGGGTGAGCATGGAATGCGGCCGGAGACCGGGGAGATGGGAGTGATTAACTCTTTTCTCTGGGGCTCACTGAGAAGTGGGGCCCCCGAGTTCTCAGCTCCTCCAGGGCAGAGATTGGGAGGCTGCCATTTTCACTCTCGTCCTCCAAAGCTGTATGGAAAGCTTGCAGGGAACAAAAGCTCCCAAGAGCAAACCAGAGCAGATTACTTAGCCCGGACCCGGCAAGGGCAGAGCAATTCCGCCTCCAGCAAAGACATTCGGGAACCACGGCAACAGGACCCTCCCCCAGAAGATCGGCAAGAACAGCCAGCCAAGACCAAGTTTACTGATCAATGAGAATGGCAGGACTCCAGCACTAGGGGAATACTGCACATAGAATCCATGGCTTTTTTCCCCATGATTCGTTAGTCTTTCAAAGTTAATTTTTTATTTTTACTTTTTTTTAATTTTTCTTTTTCCCGTTTTCAAGCAACATCTTTTTAATCCCTTTTTTAAAAAAAAATCTTATTTTTCATTTTTAGGGTCATATTCTATCCCTTCATAGTAGTTACCCTTATTTTTGAGATATAGATATATATATATATATATAAGTGGTTCTCTCTTTAAAATTTTGGGATACAATTCCTTCTAACAGATCAAAATACACCCTAAATCTCTAGTGTATGGCTTTGTTCTAGTCTCCTGCCTGATCACATTCTCTCCCCTTTTTTTAATTCTCTTCTTTCTTTTTTCAACCAACTTCTTACCTATCAATTCCTTTTAAAAATCTTTTATAATTTTCATCGTTACAGTCATATTCCATCCCTTCATCGTATTAACCCTTATTTTTGTACATATATAAGTTTTCCTTTCTTTAAAATTTTGAGAGGTGGGGTGCCAGGGTGGCTCAGTCGTTAAGCGTCTGCCTTCAGCTCAGGTCGTGATCCTAGGGTTCTGGGATCGAGCCGCATGTCGGGCTCCCCGCTCCGTGGAAAGCCTGCTTCTCCCTCTCCTGCTCCCCCTGCTTGTGTTCCCCGTCTCGCTGTGTCTCTCTCTGTCAAATAAATAAATAAAATCTTTAAAAAAATAAAATAAAATTTTGAGAGGCACTTTCTTCTACCAGACCAAAATATGACCAAAATCTAGTGTGTGGCACTGATCTATTCACCAGCCTGATCATATTTGATCATATTCTGTTTTCTTTGTTTTGTTATGCTTTTGTTTACCTTTTTCTTTTTTCTTTCTTTCCCTTTCTTTTCCCCCGGTTTCAGATCTTTTCTGATTTGTTTAGTGTATATTTTCTGGGGATGTTGTTACCCTGTTAGCATTTTGTTCTCTCATTCATCTATTCTCCTCTGGACAAAATGACAAGATGGAAAAAATCACCTCAACAAAAAGAACAAGAAGCAGTACCGACTGCCACGGACCTAATCAATATGGACATTAGTAAGATGTCGGAACTAGAGTTCAGAATGATGATTTTAAAGATCCTAGCTGGGCTTGAAAAAACCATGGAAGTTATTAGAGAAACCCTTTCTGGAGAAATAAAAAAACTAAAATCTAACCAAGTCGGAATAAAAAAGGCTATTAATGAGGTGCAATCAAAAAATGGAGGCTCTAACTGCTAGGATAAATGAGGCAGAAGAGAGAATTAGTGATATAGAAGACCACATGATGGAAAATAAAGAAGCTGAGAAAAAGAGAGATAAACAACTACTGGATCACAAGGGCAGAATTCGAGAGGTAAGTGATACCATAAGACGAAACAACATTAGAATAATTGGGATCCCAGAAGAAGAAGAAAGAGAGAGGGGGGCAGAAGGTATATTGCAGCAAATTATTGCAGAGAACTTCCTAATTTGGGGAAGGAAACAGGCATCAAAATCCAGGAAGCACAGAGAACCCCTCTCAAAATCAATAAAAATAGGTCAACGCCCCGACATCTAATAGTAAAACTTACGAGTCTCAGAGACAAAGAGAAAATTCTGAAAGCAGCTCAGGAGAAGAGATCTGTAATCTACAATGGTAGAAACATTAGATTGGCAACAGACCTATCCACAGAGACCTGGCAGGCCAGAAAGGACTGGCATGATATATTTAGAGCACTAAATGAGAAAAATATGTGCAGCCAAGAATACTTTATCCAGCTAGGCTGTCACTGAAAATAGGAGAGATAAAAAGCTTCCAGGACAAACAAAAACTAAAGGAATTTGCAAACACAAAACCAGCCCTACAAGAAATATTAAAAGGGGTCCTCTAAGCCAAGAGAGCCTAAAAGTAACATAGACCAGAAAGGAACAAAGACAATATATAGTAACAGTCACTTTACAGGCAATACAACGGCACGAAATTCATATCTTTCAATAGTTACCCTGAATGTAAATGGGCTAAATGCCCCAATCAAAAGACACAGGCTATCAGATTGGATAAAAAAACAAGACCCATCGATATGCTGTCTGCAAGAGACTCATTTTAGACCCAAAGACACTCCCACATTGAAAGTGAGGGGGTGGAAAACCATTTACCATGCTAATCACACCAAAAGAAAGCTGGGGTGGCAATCCTTATATCAGACAAATTAGATTTTAAACCAAACACTGTAATAAGAGATGAGGAAGGACACTATATCCTACTTAAAGGGTCTATCCAACAAGAAGATCTAACAATTGTAAATATCTATGCCCCTAACATGGGAGCAGCCAATTATATAAGGCAGTTAATAACAAAAGCAAAGAAACACATTGACAACAATACAATAATAGTGGGGGACTTTAACATCCCCCTCACTGAAATGGACAGATCATCTAAGCAAAAGATCAACAAGGAAATAAAGACTTTATTTTTTTTAAAGATTTTATTTATTTATTTTGAGAGACAGAATGAGAGAGAGAGAGAGAGCATGAGAGCGGGGAGGGTAAGAGGGAGAAGCAGACTCCCCGCTGAGCAGGGAGCCCGATGTGGGACTCGATCCCGGGACTCCAGGATCATGACCTGAGCCGAAGGCAGTCGCCTAACCAACTGAGCCACCCAGGCGCCCCGGAAATAAAGGCTTTAAATGACACACTGGACCAAATGGACTTCACAGATATATTCAGAACATTCCATCCCCAAGCAACAGAATACACATTCTTCTCTAGTGCCCATGGAACATTCTCCAGAATAGATCACATCATAGGTCACAAATCAGGTCTCAACCGGTACCAAAAGAGGGATCATTCTGTGCATATTTTCAGACCACAATGCTTTGAAACTAGAACTCAATCACAAGAGGGAAGTCGGAAAGAACCCAAATACATGGAGGCTAAAGAGCATCCTACTAAAGAATGAATGGGTCAACCAGGAAATTAAAGAAGAATTTTTAAAAATTCATGGAAACAAATGAAAATGAAAACACAACTGTTCAAAATCTTTGGGATGCAGCAAAGGCAGTCCTGAGAGGAAAGTATATAGCAATATAAGCCTTTCTCAAGAAATAAGAAAAGTCTCAAATACACAACCTAACCCTACACCTAAAGGAGCTGGAGAAAGAACAGCAAATAAAGCCTAAACCCAGCAGGAGAAGAGAAATAATAAAGATCAGAGCAGAAATCAATGAAATAGAAACCAAAAGAACCGTAGAACAGATCAATGAAACTAGGAGCTGGTTCTTTAAAAGAATTAACAAGATTGATAAACCCCTGGCCAGACTTATCAAAAAGAAAAGAGAAATGACCCAAATAAATAAAATCATGAATGAAAGAGGAGAGATCACAACCAACACCAAAGAAATACAATTTAAAAACATATTATGAACAACTATATACCAGGAAATCAGATAATCTGGAAGAAATGGATGCACTCCTAGAGATGTATCAACTACCAAAACTGAACCAGGAAGAAATAGAAAACCTGAACAGACCTATAACCACTAAGGAAATTGAAGCAGTCATCAAAAATCTCCCAACAAACAAAAGCCCAGGGCCAGATGGCTTCCCAGGGGAATTCTATCAAACATTTAAAGAGGAATTAATACCTATTCTTCTCAAACTGTTCCAAAAAATAGAAGTGGAAGGAAAACTTCCAAACTCGTTTTATGAGGCCACCATTATTACCTTGATCCCAAAACCAGACAAAGACCCCATCAAAAAGGAGAATTACAGACCAATACCCTTGATGAACATGGACACAAAAATTCTCACCAATATACTAGCCAATAGGATCCAACAGTACATTAAAAGGATTATTCACCACAACCAAGTGGGATTTATCCGTGGGCTGCAAGGTTGGTTCAACATCCACAAATCGATCAATGTGACCCAATACATTAATTAAAGAAAGAACAAGAACCATAGGATCCTCTCAATAGATGCAGAAAAAGCATTTGACAAACTACGGCATCCTTTCTTGATCAAAACTCTTCAGAATACAGGGATAGAGGGTACATACCTCAATATCATAAAAGCCATCTATGAAAAACCCACAGCGAATATCATTCTCAATGGGGAAAAACTGAGAGCTTTCCCACTAGGGTCAGGAACACAGCAGGAATGTCCACTATCACCACTGCTATTCAACATAGTACTAGAAGTCCTAGCCACAGCAATCAGACAACAAAAAGAAATAAAAGGTATCCAAATCGGCAAAGAAGTCAAACTCTCACTCTTAGCAGATGATATGATACTTTATGTAGAAAACCCAAAAGACTCCACCCCAAAACTGCTAGGACTCATACAGGAATTCAGGAAAGTGGAAGGATATAAAAATCAATGCACAGAAATCAGTGGCATTCCTATACACCAACAACAAGACAGAAGAAAGAGAAATTAAGGAGTCGATCCCATTTACAATTGCACCCAAAACCATAAGATACCTAGGATTAATCTAACCAAAGAGGCAAAGAATCTGTACTCAGAAAACTTATAAAATACTCATGAAAGAAACTGAGGAAGACACAAAGAAATGTAAAAACATTCCATGCTCATGGATTGGAAGAACAAATACTGTGAAGATGTCAATGCTACCTAGAGCAATCTACACATTCAATGCAATCCCTATCAAAATACCATTCACTTTTTTCAAAGAAATGGAACAAATAATCCTAAAATTTGTATGGAACCAGAAAAGACCCGGAATAGCCAGAGGAATGTTGAAAAAGAAAAGCAAAGCTGGCGGCATCACAATTCCGGACTTCAGGTTCTATTACAAAGCTGTCATCATCAAGACAGTATGGTACTGGCACAAAAACAGACACATAGATCAATGGAACAGAATAGAGAGCCCAGAAATGGACCCTCAACTCTACGGTCAACTAATCTTCAACAAAGCAGGAAAGAATGTCCAGTGGAAAAAAGACAGTCTCTTCAACAAATGGTGTTGGGAAAATTGGACAGCCACATGCAGAAGAATGAAACTGGACCATTTCCTTACACCACACACACAAATAGACTCAAAATGGTTGAAAGACCTAAACGTGAGACAGGAGTCCATCAAAATCCTAAAGGAGAACACAGGCAGCAACCTCTTCGACCTCAGCCACAGCAGCTTCTTCCTAGAAACATCGCCAAAGGCAAGGGACGCAAGGGCAAAATGAACTATTGGGACTTCATCAAGATAAAAAGCTTTTGCACAGCAAAAGAAACAGTCAACAAAACCAAAAGACAACGGACAGAATGGGAGAAGATATTTGCAAATGACCTATCAGATAAAGGGCTGGTATCCAAAATCTATAAAGAACTTCTTAAACTCAATACCCAAAGAACAAATGATCCAATCAAGAAATGGGCAGAAGACATGAACAGACATTTTTCCAAAGAAGACATCCAAATAGCCAACAGACACATGAAAATATGCTCTATATCACTAATCAGAGAAATGCAAATCAAAACTGCAACAAGACAACACCTTACACCTACCAAATTGGCTAGCATCAAAGAGACAAGAGAGGCTCCTGGGAGGCTCAGTCGGTTAAGCGTCTGACTACAACTCAGGTCATGATCCCAAAGTCCTGGGATCAAGCCTCAGGCCAGGCTCTCTGCTCAGCAGAAGAGTCTGCTTCTCCCTCTCCCTTTGCCCCATCCCCACTTGTGCTCGCTCACTCTCAAATAAATAAAATCTTAAAAAAAAAAAAGGAGACAAGAAATAACAAGTGTTGGTGTGGAAGTAGAGAAAAAGGGATCTTCATGCACTGTTGGTGGAAATGCAAATTGGTGCAACCACTGAGGAAAACAATATGGAGGTACCCCCCAAAATTGAAAATGACCCAGTAATTCCACTACTACTGAGTATTTACCCAAAGAAAATAAACATACACATACACAAAAGAAAACAAAAACACTCTTTGAAAAGATGTATGCACACCTATGTTTATAACATTACTTACAATAGCCAAGATATAGAAGCAACCTAATTTTCCTCTGACAGATGGATAAAGAAAATGTGATACACATGTACAATGGAATATTACCCAACTATAAAAAAGAATGAGATCTTGTCATTTGGAACAACATGGATGGACCTGGATTCATGGCTAAATGAAATAAGTCAGACATAGAAAGATAAATACTGTATGATTTTGCTTATATGTAGAATCTAAAAAGCAAAACAAACGAACAAAGCAGAAACAAAATGAGAACAAACTGGTAGTTGCCCAGGGGAAGGGGATTAGGGGATGAGCAAAATGGATGAGGGGAGTACATGGTACAGGCTTCTAGTTATGGAATGAAAAAATCATGGGATGAAATGTACAGCATAGGGAATATAGTCAATGGTATTGTTATGGTATTGTTATAGTGTTGTATGGTGAGAGGTGGTAGTAGCTACAATTATGGTGAGCATAGCATAATGTACACCTGAAACTAATGTAACATTATGTATCAACTACACTTCAATTAAAAGACATTCAATTAAAAACCCCTGTGGTATAGGGGTGTGTGTGGGGGGGGAAACACATTATTTTAATTTGTACTTCCACCCAACCCAAAATAATTCTTAAGTACATAAAAATTTTCTCAAAACTATATGATATTTCTTAGATGCTGTCAAAGATAAACATTAATGATATAAGTAGTCAATTACTGTCAACAGACAATGCTTAAAAATTGTTTGCTTTAAAAAAATTGTTGGGGTGCCTGGGTGGCTCAGTCAGTCAAACGTCCAACTCTTAATTTCAGCACAAGTCAGGATCTTGAGGTCCTGGGATTAAGCCCTGTATGGGGCTCCATGCTCAGCAGAGAGTCTGCTTAAGGTTCTCTCTCCTCTCCCTCTCTCTCTCTGCCCCTCCCCCAGCTCTCTCTCTCTCTCTCAAATAAAGAAATCTTTTAAAAAAAATTGTTTTTTATCTCCATGGCCATGTGTACATGTAGTTATTATAATTTTATGGAATATAAATGGAGTTTACATTTCTAATCAATCTAAAGTCAGAGTAACTAAGTATATAATTTTATGCAAAAATCACAGTTCATAGAGTATATTATAGTATATCATCATCTTCCTCAGAGAGTTATCATGACTGCCATGGTTTCCCCCTTCTTATTTAACAACTTCTCTACAGATATCTATACTCTCAGAATTTCAGAGGCTTCCATAGTAGTTTGTACGTTTGGATTCAATAATTCTTCATTAAGCGTTAAAAAAAAAAATAGCCACAAATTTCCTGGACTCTGGGTATAATCTCTCTAGTATGCTGTGACCAAGCTTCCAAACACAAAAATATTTTAAGATTCTATAAATTTAGTACTTAATAATTTAACTTATACTACTATTAGAAATACTATCAGAAAATCTTTTAATAAAATAATCTCTTAAAAATAGATTTCTTGGGGCGCCTGGGTGGCTCAGTAGTTAAGTGGCTGCCTTCAGCTCAGGTCATGGTCCCAGGGTCCTGGGATCGAGCCCCGCATCAGGCTCCCTGCTCCACGGTAGGCCTGCTTCTCCCTCTCCCACTCCCCCTGCTTGTGTTCCCTCTCTCGCTGTGTCTCTGTCAAATAAATAAAATCTTAAAAAAAAAAAAAAGATTTCTTTTGCAGATTACCTTGCCTGCTGTATCAGGATGATTAGTCTTGATTTCATATTCCAGCCTGTATTGAATGTAATCCAGATCAGAGTCAGCTTTCTGGAACTAAAGATCAGCACAAATAATTTTTTTGTGAACCAAAAGACATATTAATAAACATGATACTGTTAACTATTCTTTCTTTTTTCCTCTTATTTTTTAGTATTTCAATAATGTGAAATACACTAATTTTGGAAATACAGAAATAAAAAACAGTATATAAAACTTCCATCATCTATAATACCCATGCTCTATAAAAACTTAAAAACTAGTTAACATTTTGAAAGTTGTTTCTCTATGCATCTCTCTTAGATTTAGAGCCAAAATTAAGACACCAGCAACCACTGTCACATATTAATACAAGAATTAACAATGGTTTCCAAAATTCCCAGGGTTGAAACTCTCATCAGTGAGGCAGCATTTTTCTACCTTTGGTAGGAAATGTTCAAGCTAAAACACAGAACAAATTTGTTTTCAAGGATACCTGCAATTTTACCATTATCTGCAACCCCATTAACCAATGAACTACAAGTATTTGCCACAAAGACCAAAATTAGAGACCTTAAAGTGACATAAATTATACGAGAAAAGCTACATATAGTACAGGAGTAGCAGTCTAAATTACCTGTTTACTGAACCTGGGTCCCAGCATGGGACCTTGACCTGCAGTAAACCCCAAAGGGATAAAAAAAGGGAAAAACGGCCACAGGCTGTAAAATGCACGTGTGCATACATACAGAAAAGTAGGGAAGGATATAGATCAGAGTGTTGAAAGTGGTGTATCTCTAAAAGTGGTATATAGTACTCTTGATTTTTGGAAATTCTGCATCTTTTACATAATCTTAAACGTGTGCTGCCTTGAATTTATCAGAGAAACAACCATGGTTCTTTGAGTTTACTATGGAAAGCAAAACAGGGTTTCCTCAGGGATGGTCTCCCATTCCTAGCCTACAACCAAGAAGACTGCTTTGGGGAAAGGGTTCAGACCTTACCATGGGCTTAGGCTATGAACTAACGATTAGTTCTTGAAACTTCGAAACCTTAGTGGAAAGAACAAAAGCCAGCAAAAACTGTTAAAAATAGTTACCAGGTCTAATGAGAAATGACATACAGATACTTTTGTTATAGAAAAGGTAAACCAAGAGTTCTACTTTGGAGGGTAGATTTAAAAAAAAATGACTCTCAGAAGTTAAAATGCTTTTAGGGTCAGAAGCTGTCAAATTGAACATAATATTAGAGATACACTAAAGCTTCTATCTCCAATAATTTCTCTCATTACTGGCCTAAATTAGAATGGAATACTTTCTGATTACCAAAATTCCATCTTTATAACCAAAAACTTGTGGAACAGAAATAGAAGAAAAAAAGAAAGTCAGTTTTGTTTTGTTTTTTAAAGATTTTATTTATTTATTCGACAGAGAGAGAGCACAAGTAGGCAGAGCAGCAGACAGAGGGAGAGGGAGAAGCAGACTCTCCAATGAGCAGGGAGCCCAACGTGGGGCTCCATCCCAGGACCCTGGGATCATGCCCTGAGCTGAAGGAAGCTGCTTAATCAACTGTGCCACCCAGGTGCCCCGAGTTTTTATTTTTAAATTTTTTTCTAAGAATCTGTATCTGATTTGCATCTCTAACAGCAGAGTTGTTGTGAACCAGAAAAACAAATATAGAAGTTCTTAATTAAAAACAATACTTACAAACAAAACAAAACAAAAAAATGGTACTCAAAATGTTTTTCAGAAAAGGGCACCTGGGAGGCTGAGTCTGTTGAGTGTTCAACTCTTGGTTTCAGCTCAGGTCATGATCTCAGGGTCGTGGAATCCAGCCCTGAGTGGGGCTCCGAACTCGGCATGGATTCTTTCCCTATACACCCCCCTCTAAAAATAAAATAAATAAATAAAATAATTTTTAAAAAATGTTTCTCAAAAATGAAGGCCTTTCATTTGCTTGTTAATTGTTAGAGTAGATGCTATGATTAAATCATCTAATAATTAGACTTCATTAAGCAGATTAATAATTACTACATATGGGGATGCCTGAATGGCTCAGTCGGTTTAAGGTCTGACTTCCACTCAGGTCATGATCCAGGGTCTTGGGATCAAGCCCCACGTCGGGCTCCCTGCTCGGCAGGGGAGTCTGCTTCTCCCTCTCCCTCTGCCCCAGCTCGTGTGCTCTCTCTCTCTCTCACTCACTTACTCTCTCTCTCAAATAAGTAAATAAATAAAATCTTTAAAAAAAAAATTAAGGGGTGCCTGGGTGGCTCAGTCAGTTAAGCGTCTGCCTTCAGCTCAGGTCATGATCCCAGGGTCCTGGGATGGAGTCCCGCATTGGCCTCCCCAGTGGGAAGTCTGCTTCTCCCTCTATCCTTCCCCCCTGCTCATGATCTCTCTCTCTCACTCTCTCTCAAATAAATACAATCTTTTTAAAAAGTTAAAAATTAAAAAAAAAATTACTACATATGTTTGTGTATGTATATAAAGAAAATTCCTGGGGCACCTGGCTGGCTCAGTCAGTAGAGCATGTGACTCTTGATCTCAAGGGTCCTGAGTTCAAGCCCCACATTGGGTGTGGAACTTACTTTAAAAAAAATTTTCTTTAATTAAAAAATTAAAAGAAAGAAAATTCCTGTTGGTATAATTTCCCATAATGGAATACGCTCAGGGATTAACATTTTCTTTACATAAAAAAGGCATACAAACCTATATTAACATTTGGATGGAGAGTATGGGGAAAGGGACAAGGGAAAGGGCAAATCAAATTATTAAAGACTATTCATTCAAGACCTGATTTGTTTGTTTTAATTATTGAAAAAGACTGCAATTCCATAGCTTTATATATAATTTAAAACATTATTTAACAGTCTAAAGCATAATTTTTTAAAAGATTTTATTTATTTATTTGATAGAGCGAGAGAGCACAAGCAGGGGGAACAGTAGAGGGAGAAGGAGAAGCAGGCTCCCTGCTGAGCAAGGAGCCCGATGTGGGGCTTGATCCCAGAACCCTGGGATCATGACCTGAGCCAAAGGCAGACGCTTAACCATCTGAGCCACCCAGGTGCCCTAAGCATAATTTTTTTAAAAAAGATATTATTTTTTAAGTAATCTCTGCAGCCTATGTGGGGCTCAAACTCAACACTGAGATCAAGAGTCATGTGTTCGGGGCACCTGGGTGGTTCAGTCGGTTGAGCATCTGACTCTTGATTTCAGCTCAGGTCATGATCTCAGGGTCATGGGATCCCCCTCCCCCCCCACCTTGGGCTCCATACTCAGGAGGGAGTCTGCTGAGATTCTCTCTCCCTCTCCCTCTGCCCCTCCCACCCTAAAATAAATAAATCTTAAAAAAAAAAAATTTACAAAAATGGGCAGAAGAGGGGCATCTGGGTGACTCAGTCAGTTAAGGGTCTGCCTTTGGCTCACGTCATGATCCCAGGGTCCTGGAATCAAGCCCCGTGTCAGGTTCCCTGCTCAGCAAGGACTCTGCTTCTCCTTCCCCCTCCCCTCCCCCCCAACCCCTACTCATACTCTCTCTCATAAGTAAATAAAATCTTTTTAAAAAAATGGGCAAAAGACATAAACAGACATTTCTCCAAGGAAGACATATAGATGGCAAATTTAGACACATGAAAAGATGCTCAACATCACTCATCATCAGGAAAATGCAAATTAAAACCACAATGAGACATCACTCCATACCTGTCACAATGGCTAAAATAAAAAATTCAAGAAACAATAAGTGTTGGTGAAGATAGAGAGAAAAAGGAACCCTCGTGCACTGTTGGTGGGAATGCAAACTGGTACAGCCACTGTAGAAGACGGTATGGAGGTTCTTCAAAAAGTTAAAAATAGAACTACCCTACAATCCAGTAATTGCACCACTGAGTATTTATACAAAGAATACAAAAACACTAATTCAAGGGGATAGATTCATCCTATGTTTATTGCAGCATTATTTACAATAGTCAAACTATGAAAGCAGCCCAAATGTCCCTGGATAAATGAACTGATAAAGACTATGTGATATATGGGGCACCTGGGTGGCTCAGTCAGTTAAGCATCTGCATTCAGCTCAGGTCATGATCTCAGGGTCCTGGGATCAAGCCCTGTATCAGGCTCCCTGCTCAGCAGGGAGTCTGCTTCTCTCTCTCCCACTGCCCCTCCCCCCTGCTTGTGCTTTCTCTCTCTTTCAAATAAATGAATAAAATCTTTAAAAAAAGAATATGTGATATATATACATATATATTATATTTGGCCATAAAAAAGAATGAAAATTTGCCATTTCCAACAACATGGACAGAGCTAAAGAGTATAATGCTAAGTGAAATAAGCCAGTCAAAGGCAAATACCATATGATTTCACTCAGATGTGGAATTTAAGAAACAAAACAAATGAACAAATGGAAAAAAGAGAGAGAGAAACCAAAAAAACATAATCATAGAGAGCAAACAGATGGTTACAAGAAGGGAGGTGGGGGGAATGGGTGAAATAAGTGAAATAGATGAAGGGTATTAAGAGTACACTTTTATCCTGATGAACACTGAGTAAAACACGGAACTGCTGAATCACTATATTTTACACCTGCAAGTATTTAGCCTGTATGTTAACTACACTGGAATTAAAACAAACAAACAGAATCTGTATTCTAGAAGCCCTTGTTTATGAAACAGAAATTCTTAAACCCGTGTGTGTGTGTTTTTAAAGATTTTATTTATTTATTTGAGAGAGAGAGAGAAAGAGCAAGCACAAGTGGTGGGGGGGGTGGACAAAGTGGGAGACGCAGAAGCCCACTGACCAGGGAGCCAGAGGAGGGGCTCAATCCCAGGACCTGAACAGAAGGCAGACACCCAACTGACTGAGCCACCCAGGAACCCCCATATGTGTTTTTTAATTTGATATTTTAGTTCTGATTAAAGTTTAACTACCATAATCCCAAAGACCATTTAACAATGTCTTCTTTTCAAGAGAGCTGTTTTAGCTATGGCTTCCTGTAATACCTGGAGGTCCACAATGTATTAAAATCATCAAACAGTATCAATAATAAGTGGTTCCTGCTTTTAAGTAAATTATATTTTAATAAGATACCAAAGAGTGTGCTTCTGATCAATGATATGATGGAGTCAGCTAAATTTTTAAATATGTTTGTAAACCCACTGTTAAACACAGGCATAACTAAAAATTAAACTACATAAATTTACCAGTAAACAAATTATTAAAAACAAATTTATACTAAAAAATTATAACTTCCTAGTGATTTTATTATATTTTACTATTATATACGCTCTTGAGATCTATCTATGTATATAGTGAAAACACTATATCATGTGCTACTGTGCATGTCTTCCCAACTCCACTTTCAATGACATCATGCTGGTAGCTTGCAATTGGCCAGAGTAGGAATATTTACACCAGGGAAATTGCCAAATGCTTAAATTCAGGATTTCCTTGCTCCTCCTCCCCCTAGCTGCATTTATATGTATACTTACTTCTGCTTTCAAAAGATTTTTTAAAATTCCCAACCCCCTTAAATAATGTGCCCATATTTCTATTGGAAAAATATTTCAGAAGATAAATTGAATTTTAAACAGACTTCCGAAAATGGGGAGGAGGGAATAGGGAGTTATCATTTAATGGGTCCAGAGTTTGAGTTTGGAAAGATGAAGCAGTTCTGGAAATGGGTGGTGGTTGTGGTTGTACAAGAATGTGAATGTACTTAATACCACTAAACTGTAAATTTAAAATGGCAAATTTTGTAATATATATTTTATCACAATTAAAAATTTTTTAAAAAGACGGGAAAAACAGCTTGAGAGAAGAATGTAATCCTCTGTGAAGAACTGAACAGAACATTTCATGATAATACATAGGGGAAGTATTTACTTATTAGTGACGTCAGTGGGCTTGGGAATAAGCAGGGAACAAAAAAGACAAAAGGATACCAATGCAATGTTGAAAAACAGAAAAACAATCAAGATTTTCTGATTTGAACCCTTCATTTTATAAATGACAAAACAGTCTAAGTGATTTGCCTCTAGTTCTATTTTCATTACTATGTTTCTTATGCAGTTAGATGAAAGTCTATACATGATATGCAGGACATTAAAGTCAATAAAAGTCACATAGATGGAGGCAGGGAATGTAAAGGCTTTAGCTAAAGTAAAATTTAAAGTTTTTTTGTTTTTAAGTTTCAAATCTAGTATCACTGGTTAGTCCACTAAAAAATTCCCTCTGAACACAACCTGGTATTATGGTCCAGAAAAAAGAAAGTAAAAGGATTGGGCTACATGGTAGAAGTTCTAGCCCTGGTATCACTAACAAGCTCTGTGGCGTTAGGTAAGTCTTCCATCTCTCTGGGTCTCTTCTACTAAATAAGAGAGTCGGAAATCTAAGGTCCCTTTTAACACTAATATTCTATTATTTCATAATACTACAAATAAACCCAAGTTTAATTTATCAAAATGTAAAAATTTAGAAAAGATTAATTTCCTTCTTCTAAGATATTAAAACTTGACATTTGAGTTTCAGATTTTAATGTTTATATTAAGAATTAGCTTCTACTATTTGTTTTCTTCCTAAACAAAGATGACCGTTGCTTCGGTTTCAGCTATATAGTTTCTGCAACCTGCCCATTGTTCTTCCCAAACACCAAAACCCTATAAGCAATATTGCACTACTCAGAGCTATTTACACAGCAGAGACAATATCGATAGGGTTCTAGTATCTGGTCATAAACAGAAAATTTTTTAGTCACATGGTAGGAAACTTGCTGACCAATTACTAGTGTCAAAAATTCATTAGCGTCTGATTAAGGGAGCAAACTGATGCTAAAAAATTTCATTCACAGCCCTCCTCAGTTACAAATTTGCCTCTTAAAGCCTAGTTAACAGTGAGGTTGCTCTTTAATTAACTTTAGCTACCTATCTTATTTTTAGGAGCATTAGAATATTTAAAATAAAACTAGTGAATTTTTTAGAGTGGGGAGGGAAAGAGGGAGACAGAGAATCTTAAGCAGGCTCCATGCTCAGTGCTGAGCCCAGCATGGCACTTGACCTCATGACCCTGTCATGACCTGAGCCATCAAGAGTCAGAAGCTTAACCAACTGAGCGCCACCCAGGTGCCCCAAAACTAGTGAATTTTTTAAACCCAAGACATTCATATTTCAGAAGCCAGTTTTCTTCTAAATCAGTAATAAAAATAAATGGAAACTTTTATGCCCATCTTATGAATGATAAATAAAATATGCAATTTAGCTGGGAAAAGTCCATTGAAATCAACATTAAAGCCCCCCAGACAGCCAAATTACATTCTGCCAATTGGACATCCTTGGAAACAGACTGGGACTGTAAAGAAGATACTATATAAACAGGAAAAGGAATAGTTTAGGAAATAATTTTGAATTTTAGAGTATGCTACATATTGCATAAACATATAATATTCGGTCTGTTATACTAGTTTTCATTATAATCATCAGCTTAACGCTTTATACCACTCAACTATTTGGCAGCAAGGAGAAAAGAACTACAGACTAACTTAAAAACACTTCCTTTTTTTTTTTTTAAAGATTTTATTTATTTATTTGACAGAGACGCAGCAAGAGAGGGAACACAAGCATGGGGAGTGGGAGAGGGAGAAGCAGGCTTCCCAGGGAGCAGGGAGCCCGATGGCGGGGCTGGATCCCAGGATCCTGGGATCATGACCTGAGCTGAAGGCAGATGTTTAACGACTGAGCCACCCAGGCACCCCCAAAATACTTCTTTTTTACAAACCTATAGATTCTTACTGGAATAATAATGCTCCCTTTCAAAAGAACCAGTGCTCTAAAAAAGCAAACACATCCTCATGTGAGCAAGTTTGCCTCAACAGCATCAAACCACATAAAATGAAGAAATATGGCAGTCTTGTCTATGATGAGAGAAGTTGGTAGAGGTACATTCTAGACTCAGTAGCTTAGAAACACATTTTCCATAGAAACATTGTTTTAAGGGAGAACCGGGCATATTAATACTTCCAGATCTAGGTTAGCAATATTTTCAACCAAAGAAAACTAATACTTAATGAACACACCCCTTTCTTTACATTCCCCTCTCTCCGATGCAGATTTAGAAACACCTTTATCTACTCTCATTTTATTTTGTTCATGGCTCTAGCTTACCATTTCATTTATTATATTATAATCATTTGTCTGCTTGATAGTGTCACCACTTGATTTCAAATGTTTTGCTGGCAAGAGCCCTGTCTTCCTTTTTATATCCCCTAGTTTTCTTTTTTAAAGATTTTATTTATTTATTTATTTGAGAGCTAGCGAGAGAGAGAGATTGAGAGAACAAATGGGGGCAGAGACAGAGGGAGAAGCAGACTCCCTGCAGAGCAGGGAGCCTGACATGGGACTCGATCCCAGGACCCTGGGATCATGACCTGAGCTGAAGGCAGTCACTTAACCAACTGAGCCACCCAGGCGCCCTATCCCCTAGTTTTTAATATACAGCCTAATGCTCAATGACAAAAAGGAATAGATGAAAGAACATTCATTCCTTTGAAAAACAATCTGGGAACCCAACCACCCTCTAAAGCCTGTCTTAAGAAATATTAAAAAAAAAAAAAAAGAAAGTTCCCAACAACTTGAGGACCACCCCAAACATATACACAATCACAACTGTTTTTTGTGTATTTCTACTGGAGGGCTGAACTATTATCTAGCCTCTTCCAGATAGAACACATGTCAATGCATGTCTGGAACAGATAAGCAATAATATGCACAAGCACCAGGTTGCACATGTTATTGCCAGCAAAAGCAACATCAAAGCAGAAGAAAGTGAGAAGCTTCAAGTTCATCAGTTCCTAATCTGCAGGCATTTATGAAACAATTATTAGAGTAGTACACATAAGCAAGCCCCTGCCTGTAAAAGATTGGTTTTATCAGTTGAATGTAGTCTAACTTTTTAAAGCTTTCAGGATCCTAGATTATTTACACTAATTGTGCTATGGATACATAATGGACTACAGGGAGAGATTTTCATAATATACTGAACAAATTTGGTTTAGAAAAAATAGGGGCGCCTGGGTGGTCCAGTCAGTTAAGCATCCCACTTTTTTTTTTCTTAAAGATTTTATTTGAGAGAGAGAGAATGAAAGACAGAGAGCACAAGAGGAAAGAGGGTCAGAGGGAGAAGCAGACTCCCTGCTGAGCAGGGAGCCTGACATGGGACTCGATCCCGGGACTTCAGGATCATGACCTGAGCCGAAGGCAGTCGCTTAACCAACTGAGCCACCCAGGCGCCCAAGCATCCCACTCTTGGTTTTGGCTCCAGTCATGATCTCGGCACCTTGGGATGGAGCCCCACATCAGGCTCGGCACACAGCACAGAGTCTACTTGAGACTCTCTCTCCCTCTCCCTCTGCCCCTCCCCATCGTGCTCTCTCTTTCTCTAAAATAAATAAATAAATCTTAAAAAAAAAAAAAGGAAAAATAGTTAAAGATACACCTGCAAAAAAATCTAAAATATACAACATTGACATAATACTCATAGAATTGTAGGGATTTTTTTCATGTCTTCTAATTAAATTACATGTATAATTAAGCAAAACTTTTTTTTAAAGATTTTTTATTTATTTATTTGAAAGAGAGAATGAGAGAGAGAGCACATGAGAGGAGGGAGGGTTAGAGGGAGAAGCAGACTCCCTGCTGAGCAGGGAGCCCGATGCGGGACTTGATCCTGGAACTCCAGGATCATGACCTGAGCTGAAGGCAGTCACTTAACCAACTGAGCCACCCAGGCGGCCCTAAAGCAAAACTTTTTTAAGTGTAAGTGCATTCTGTACTAAGTCACTCTTCACTTAAAGGTCATTGGGTTTGCGGCACCTGGCTGGCTCAGTCAGTGGGGCATGTGATTTTTGATCTCAGGGCTGTAGGTTCAAGCTCCACGTTGGGTACAGAGATTACTTAAAAATAAAATCTATATTAAAAAAATTTTTAAGGGGTGCCTGGTGGCTCAGTCATTAAGTGTCTGCCTTTGGCTCAGGTCATGATCCTAGGGTCCTGGGATTGAGCCCCACATCAAGCTCCCTGCTCAGCGGGAAGCCTGCTTCTCCCTCTCCCACTCCCCTTGTGTTCCCTCCCTCTGTCGAATAAATAAATTAAAAAAAAAAATCTTAAAAAAAAATTTTTTTAAAAAGGTCATTGGGGTTAATGATCTTATTATTACTTAATTTCAAGTACTTTCAACCTCTGAATAGCAGATATTCTTTTCTTCTTTTTAAGATTATATTATTAAGATTTATTTATTTGAGAGAGAGAGAGAGAGAGAGAGAGCACGAGTGGGAGGGTCAGAGGGAGAGGGAGAGAGAAACCCAAGCCAACTTCAGGCTAAGGATGGAGCCCAATGCAGGGCTCAATCTCATGACCCTAAGATCATGACCTGATAGGAAACCAAGAGTTGGACACTTAACCCAGGTGCCCGTGAATAGCAGATATTCTTAATACTGGGCCCAGGAAACCATGGGGGCAAAGGTGTACAAATCCCTACTTACTAGTTAGCAAGTTAATGTATCTCTATACATTTTTCTGATGAGTTGAAGCTCCTCTAAAGATCCATGGCATAAGAGAAAAAAAAAAAAAAAGATTAAAAACCATCACAAGAGAAATGTACATTCTGTCTTAGTGTCAATGACAAGGTATCAAAGATTATCAAATAAACTTAACATCTGTACTCCTAGATGGAGCAGGGGGAAAAATGGAAAGTACAGTAAGTACCAAGAGATAGTCTGCTTTTTTGTCATTCAAAAAAAGTGTGATTGCTTTTGAAACCCAAATGCTAAGCATATTACTGGATACAAAAAAGGCAGATACTTTCCTCTCCTTATTTATTTATTTATTTATTTATTTATTTATTTCCTCTAGTACTAGCCCGCCCTAGTAACATTTACTGAAAGGAAGTAAGTACTGTCATTTACAATTAGGCAGATTGAGTGGGGAAAGGAGGCATTTATAAAAGTTATACAACTCATATTTCCTAACAAAAATAAATTGTTCTAAAAAGTTAAATGTATTTTACAATCACTGTCACTACATGAAAATCTTAGCAAAAACTGAGATTATTTCCTCATTTATAAAATGAGAAAAACACTGAATCAAAGAATCAAGGATTGACTTATACAAACTTTTAAAATGTTATGTACTGAAACAAATCAGAAGTATAACCTTTTAAAGTCTAATTGAGAATAAATTTTATTTATCAGAGATATTCTCAATATTGAAACTTTGTATTATATTTGGGTAACAAAGGTAAGATATTTTTTATTTGTTTCAAAACTTTTACTTTGCTCCAAGGAAGAAGAAAATTCCCCACTTGGTTTTAAATGAATTCATATATATGGTCTTTCATACCCTACTGTTGAAACTGAAAATGTGTTCACATCAAAATACAATTCAAGGCAGAAGAAACCTTCCCTCTCCTCACCATCTGGTACATTTTTTTATTCTTATTTTCTTGTATATAATCTTTTACCCAGAAAACTTAATGGTTCTACAAGCTCTGGGATAGAAAGAAAATTCGATGATATATCTAAAAGGAAATATATTACACTGTTATCAATTCACTTTTTTTTTAAAGTAGGCTCCACGCCCAACGTGGGCCTTGTACTCATGACCCTGGGATCAACAGTCACATGCTATACTGATTGAGCCGGGCAGGTACCCCCCAATTCACTTCTTTAGAGAAAACAAATGAGGTCCTCAAATTAAGCAGTTTTCTTCCCTCAGTCCCTCACCATGTAATGTCTTACCTGATTAAAAAACACAAAATCCTACCCAGTGCTTGGAATGCCCACTAGAGAATGGTAGGAAATTAAAAGCCAAAGAAGAGAAAAACAACCACACTTTAGGCCAAGAGAACTAACTCAGATTTTATAAATAAAATTTGGGAATAAAATGGTTTTCTCATAAGCAGTCATGTTCTTCATTCCCTACCAAATGATGTCCTTGAGTCCATGCCTAATATCTCACATATCTTTCTTCCCTCCGGTATCCATTCTCCTGGCTTTTAAGGACATTTGTTTAACAAATAGCTTACTTTTTTCCTAAAATCTCTGAAATTTATTTAGAATACATGTTATGGGGTTCCTGCGTGGCCCAGGTCATGATCCCAGGGTCCTAAGATCAAGCCCTGCATCAGGGTCCCTGCTCAGCGGGAAGCCTGCTTCTCCCTCTCCCACTCCCCCTGCTTGTGGATCCCTCTTTCACTGTGTCTCTCCCTGTCAAATAAATAAATAAAATATTTTTAAAAAAATAGAATACATCTTGTAACAGTTCTTGCTCTAATTTTAAGATATAGAGCAGTAGTAGAAATCACACTAAGCTGGTTATGAAAAATTTATAAACAAGACCTATACACTGAAAACTACAAAACACTGTTGAAAGAAATTTTAAAGACCTAATAAGTAGAGAGATAACATTCAAGCATCAGAAAACTCATTATTGTTAAACTATCAATTCTCCCTAAATTGTTCTCTCGATTCAACATGATCCCAACCAAAATCCCAGAAACCTTTTTTTTGTAGAAATTGACCAAAAAAAAAGAAAGAAAGAAAAGAAAGCTTATTTGGAAATGCAAAATAATTTAAAAGTTTTAGAAAACAAGAGCAAAGTTTGAGGCCTTACACTTGATAATTTCAAGACTTACTATACAGAGACAAACCATGAGAGACTTAACTATAGGTAACAACCTGAGAGATGCTGGAGGGGTCATGGGTGGGGGGATGGGGTAACTGGGTGATGGGCATTAAGGAGGGCACTTCATATAATGGACACTGAGTGTTATATTCAACTGATGAATCACTAAAATCTACCTCTGAAACAAAAAACAACAACAAAAGACTTATTATAAGGCTACAGCAACCATGACAGTATGATACGACATAACTGAAACAAAACAGAGTTCAAAAATAAATAGACTGGGGTGCCTGGGTGACTCAGTCAGTTCAGTGACCAACTCTTGATTTCGGCCCAGGTCATGAACCCTGAGGTCATGATCTCAGGGTTGTCAGCACAGAGTGTGCTTGAGATTCTCTCTCTCCCTCTCCCTCTGCCCCTCACCACGGCTCACACGCATGCTCTCTCTCAAATAAATAAATAAAATCTTTAAATAAATAAACCAGCCCATACATACATGTTCAACTGATTTGTTTTTTTGTTTTTTTTTTAAAGATTTTATTTATTTATTTATTTGAGAGAGAGAATGAGAGATAGAGAGCACGAGAGGGAAGAAGGTCAGAGGGAGAGGCAGACTCCCCGCTGAGCAGGAAGCCCGATGTGGGACTCGATCCCGGGACTCCAGGACCATGACCTGAGCCGAAGGCAGTCGCTTAACCAACTGAGCCACCCAGGCGCCCCATGTTCAACTGATTTGTTACAAAGGAGCTAAGGGTAATTCAACAGGGATATGAGTCTTTTCAACAAATGGTACCAGAACAGAGGAATATCCATACGCAAAACAAATAAAAGACCTTCCACTCTCACTTTATACCACATACAAAAATTAACTCTAAATGGACAGAGATCTAAACGCAAAATCTGGGGCGCCTGGGTGGCTCAGTCGGTTAGGGGCCCAACTCTTGGTTTCAGCTCAGGTCAGGATCTAGGGGTTCTGGGATCAAGATCCATGTCAGGCTCCACACTCAGCAGGGTGTTGCTTCCCCTCTCCTTTTGCCCCTCCCCCTACTCATGCACACTCTCCCTCTCTAAAACAAATAAATCTTTAAAAAATAAAATAAATATAAAAACTAAAACATAAATCTTCTAGAAGAAAACATTTGTGACCTTGAGTTAGGCAAAGATTTCTGAGATAGAACAAAAAGAGCATAATTCATAGCAGAATAGATGTATAAATTGAACTTCATCAAAATTTTTTATGTGAAAGGGCAAATAACAGAAAAAATTAAAGGACTCTTGTAATAGTTAAAAAGACAAACATCTTGGAGGTGCCTGGGTGGCTCTGTCAGTTAAGAGGCTGCCTTTGGCTCAGTTCATGATCCCAGAGTCCTGGGATGGAGCCCCACCTCGGGCTCCCTGTTCATTGGGGAGTCTGCTACTGCCCCTCCCCCCTGCTCATGCACCGGCACGCTCTCTCTTTCTTTCTTGATTAAATAAATAAAATCTTTTAAAAAAGAAGACAAATATCTCAATTTGAAAATAGGCAAAAGATTTCAACAGATATTCACTAAGGAAGATATTCCAACTGCAAATAAGCACATGAAAAGATATTCAATATCATTAGCCATTAAAGAAATGCAAATTCAAACTATAAGCAGATACCACTATACAATTATTAGAATAACTAAAATGAAGAAGACTGACATGGTTGAATGACTCGGTTTTGGCTCAGGTCATGATCTCATGGGTCATGGAATTGAGCCCCACATCGAGCTCTGTGCTCCGTGTGGAGTCTGCTTGGGATTCTCTCTCTCCCTCTCCCTCTGCCCCTCCCACTGGTGCTCACTCTCTAAAATAAATAAGTAAATCTTAAAAAAAAAAAAGAAGAAGAAGAAGACTGACAATATCAAGATACCAAATGTTGGTAAGGATGTGGACAAACTGGAACCCTAAATCATAGCTTTGGTAAATATTTCAGTGGTTTTTTTTATGAGATGAAGCACATATTTTTATCATGCTACTCAAGAGAAACAAAAACATTATGTCCAAAGACTTACACTACAATGTTTATAACATCTTTATTCATAATAAGCAAAACCTGGAAACAACCCAAAGTTCACAATCTGATAAATGGATAGTTTGTAATAGTCTATACCAATGAAATACTACTCAGCAATAAAAATGGTCCAACTACTAATATGTACAACGCAGATGACTCTCAAAAGCATTGTGCTAAGTACAAGAAGTCAGGCACAAAAAACTGCAAGCTATAAATGATTCCATTTATGTGAACTTCTAGAAATGGCAAAACTAGAGACCAATGATTGTCAGCGAGCTTGGTAGGAGGAGGCTGACTGCAAAGGGCCATAAGGGAACATTAGGTAATAGAAATGTTCTAAACCATGTCTGTGGTAGTGGTTACATGACTGTCCATATTTGTCAAAACTCTTCAAACTGTACAACTAAAATTGTTAAGTTTTACTGTATGCAAGTTATATCTCAAAACTGATTACCAAAAAAGTAATGGATTCATACTTTATTCTATTTCATTATTACAAAAAAGAACTTTAAAACAAGTACTCTTAAGTTTGAAATTCAAGCATAAACTACATAGCACACAAAATTAACACCAATTAAGATTTGGGGCAAGTTATCATGAAATATACAGCAGAGATTGTTTTCATCACTTACTAATTCACCTTAAAACTCAAAGAAAACCCAAGAGATGCCAGAACCTATCCAAATCTGTTACAGAAAAAAGAAAAATACAACTACTCATTTAAACAAGTCATAACAACTTCAGCTATTAAAAATGTTATCTCAATGTGTTTCATAGTGCATTAATTACGATAGTGAGTTTTTTTTCAAATTATGACTTCCTAAAACATATACTTAGGGTAATAAAATTATACACTTTTCAGCAACAAAGATTGTGGTAAATTACAGATACTGAAGAAAGATGTAAGGCAAGAATCAAAGTTCTGGTGTGCATTCTGCTTTCAGATGCTTTGACAATACTATTGCACTGCTAGCTGTAAAGTACAGTAGTGCAATAAAGTCAGAGCATTCGTTAGCAGAAATTGGTAGGAAAGGAACACAAAAGCATCTTGCATCAGTTGAAGCTTCAGTATGAAAAGAATTTAAAGAAGCGTTGCCATTTTGGACAGAAGACATCCAAAACCTAAGAACATGTATATCAATGTTAAAAAGAACTGAACTTAAATGTCAAAATAATAGTTTTCTGGGGCGCCTGGGTGGCTCAGTCGGTTGAGCGTCTGCCTTCGGCTCAGGTCATGATCCCAGGGTCCTGGGATCGAGCCCCGCATCGGGCTCCTTGCTCCGTGGGAAGCCTGCTTCTCCCTCTCCCACCCCTGCTGCTTGTGTTCCTTCTCTCTGTGTCTCTCTCTGTCAAATAAATAAATAAAATCTTAAAAAAAAAAAAGAATATTGGAGTAAACAAATGAAAAAGTAAAGTAAAGAAAGTAAAATAAGTTTCCCAATCTCTAAATACCCAATCTATCTTTCTGGAATCTAAACTACACTAAACTTGATCCCAGGGTCCTGGGATTGAGCCCCACACCCCACATCCCACATCCCACATCAGGCTCCCTGCTCGGCGGGGAGCATGCTTCTCCCTCTCCCTCTGCCTGCTGCTCCCCCTGCTTGTGCTCTCTCTGTCAAATAAATAAATAACATCTTTTAAAAAATAAAATAAACTACACTAAACTCTAAAAAGCTCTTAACCGTCTTATGGCTTGTTATCTCAAAAGCTTACAGATTCCCAGGGAATTAATGTGTCCTAAACAAGACCCTACCTAAGGGAATACTATGGAAAGGGACTTTAAAATTTAAGTTAACCCCTAAAGATCCTGAACATAGGAGGAAATCATCTCCATCTCCTTCAAATGTACAAACATCAAGGAGGAAATAATAATGGTACAGGAGGAGGTTCTGAGATTTAGTACGCAGGTTTTCTTGGATTCAAGCCAATTATCATTATCTTACCCTTTGAACTAGTAAGAAACCATTTAAAAGTCAGATGTAAACCCAGAAATAGAAATAGTATCATAGTATCACACTGTACTTTTGTGCACAATCACTAGTGGTACCCCAAAAGAACACCAGACAAATACCACTCAACCAGTAAGTGAAAGGGAAAAAGTTAGAGAACAAAGATTACCCTACAATGAGCTTATTCCCCTATTAATAATGTTGATTGATGCAAAAATACTTTCCATTATTTTCACGAAACTTTCTTTAAATAGTCTAGGTCAGCTATTTAGATTCAACCACCTAAAAAATAAACTCAAATTCAGGACAGCTGGAACTTGAGTGACCTGACCCAATCCTAAGGCCACGTAACTCAGGTATTAGAATACTTCAACTCTGCTAGCCAAGGATCAGGTTTTAAAGACAGGTACTTCAGAGACAAATGTTTAATTTTCTGAATTTGAAGTTAATTCAAACAAGAAAATTATGAAATATTTAAATAAGAGGACCAGTCTGTCTGCAAAGTGAGAATAAGTATTTTCTTTACAAAGTTAAATAGTATGCATTCTCTTTCACTTATTAAATTTTCAACATTAGTTCCTCAACAAATCCTTTATTCAAGTAATGTAGAACCAAAACTCAGAGGATTGTATAGGAAATCATTTCTTTCCAATCTTAGAAATTAAACCAGTTCATAGACAAAACATCTTAAAGCACATGCCAAATCTGAAGATGAGATACACCATCCTTCACTATCCAATCAATAGAAAGCAGTAATAACAAAACTATAATAGTTCAAATACAGTTTTTAAACCCTGATGATTGTGGAAACAAACCAATAACTTAAAGGGGAGGGAGGAGGCTGCAAGTAATTACCTGCAGGTAATTTAAGAAGACCTGCTTTCTTCTCTTCATCTCTCACAAAGAATTTTTTAAAACTACCCCATCATTCAAACACCTAAAAGTTTAAGAGTCTGGCTACCTCACAATTTTCTAAAACCTTTCCTCAAGATGTATACTTGATCATTTTCTTCTTAAATTAAAATGTGTTCAATCTTGGGCACCTGGGTGGCTCAGTTAGTTGGGCGACTGCCTTCGGCTCAGGTCATGGTCCTGGAGTCCCGGGATCGAGTCCCACATCGGGCTCCCTGCTCAGCGGGGGGTCTGCTTCTCCCTCTGACCCTCCCCCCTCTCATGTGCGCTCTCTCTCTCATTCTCTCTCTCAAATAAATAAAATCTTTTTTTAAAAAAAGTGTTCAATCTTTAAAAAAAAAATCCTGTGAGAATATTGACTCACATGCAAAGTCCAAAAAAGGCTTAATTGGTACCTCAAAAGTAAACAGCCAACTTGAGTGGAGAGAAGAACTGTTAAAAGCAGTTTAGCATCTTAAAATTAGGCAGAAATATCCATCCAGAGGGAGGAATTCAGAATGGGGAAAAGGGGAAGACAGTGTTAAACATTTATGCCTGTTGACAGAATCAAACTAGGATACTTGACATGTTTTGAATTCTTCTGTTTAAGACCATTAATGATAAAAATAACAAAACTTTGATCTAGAAGTTCATGATTACAAGTTTGGAAAGCAACAAAAAATTCTTCCTTCTTCACTACCATCCCACCCCAGCCCCATGCCATTCCCCACACACTCCCACAAAGAAAATTAAAACTCAAAATGGTTAGAATCAACTGAAAGCCTTCAAGTCAAATGTATATGAGAGGCACTATAATTCATTAATACATCAGAAGAAAATAATAAGATATATCAAGCTCTCACATTTTCTAGAGGTGGGAATGAGGATGAGTGTGGTACTCAGTTTCTTCCAGGATCACAAGTGCTGATGTTGAAGTGACCCAAGGTTCAGCTTGGACAGAGCAGCACTGGCACAAATGATACCTAAGCTGTAAAGCCAGAGTATGGTAGGGGGAGGACGGCGGACTGCGATAGAAAAGAAAGATTTGGGCTTTTTTACTTAATTTTGTTATTTCTCTTTAACAAAAAACCGACAGGAGTTCAGTGATGGGCGCGTCCTCCAAACTCCTCATTTTTAAAGAAAGCCAGCTCAATTCACACAAGGTAATGCAGGGGGCAAAGGACTGAAGACAGACAAGGAGAACTAAGAAGAAAAAAGCGCGGGCGACCAAGCTGGTAGTCTAAGAATGGGAGGAAGGGAATAAAGACAAGTGAGGGGACGATCCATAGAAGAAAATTAGAACAGCGCTTCAGCTTGGCGCCCTCGAGCAGGCCAAGCAGCAGCGGGGGTCCTTTCCGATGATTCGCCCCTGCCCCCTACTTTCATAAATGAATGAAATTCGGCAACGCAAGAGCAGGGTGCCTTCCATATTCCAATTCCTCCCGTGCGCCAAGAAAGGAGCTCGAGGTTCAGGTCCCCATCGCTCACACCTCTCCCCCACCCAAGGACTTGCCACCTTCAAGCCAAACAGAAATTGGCCTTGGGGCTTCCTTGGCCGCTAGGAAGTTCTGCACGCAAGTCAAAACCTTTCTCTCAGACTTTCTCAGCCCGCCTTGGATAACGTGAACCGCTCTGCCGTAATGGGATTTCTCTCCGCCCCCCTCGGTTTATTCCCCACCCCACCCTCCATCCCCCTTTCTTGGAGTGTGAACAACCTCTCCCATTCTAGGGGCGTTTAGGGATCATTCCAGTCACGTCTTTTGGGGGGAAATGCATAGAACGCTGTCTTCAGGAGCCACAGCTCCCTGAGGGGCGGAAAGGTCAGGGCAAGGAACAAGGAATTCCAAAGGCCCGGCTCCCTCGGCATCTCCCGCCATTTCCCTCACGAGTTTCCCGGATGTAACCCCTTCCCCCGCGGCGGTTAAGAGACCAGGCGGCGGCGACTCCCTTTGATACAAGAGGAGGGAACTCGAATATGGTCCAGCTTCTGCCGCCCGGGGTTTCCGGCGACCCAAAATTGCATCCCACCTTGGAGGCCATCCGAGAGAAAGAAACTACCCAGTAGATCTCCTTCACTTTACACTCACCATCAGTTCCAGCTTATCGACCTCCGCCTCCATGTTGAATAGTTGACATTCCTCAGACCGCGGCGGTGCTTAAGCCGCAAACCGTACTAGCACTGAGGGTCCCTATTGGACAGCTGTCACTCAACGTCTCACATTCATTGGTTCCTCAGCTTCACTGGCGCCCGCCCATTGGCGACTGGGTAACGCCCCTCCACATGAAACACTTTCTCTAGTTGGGCAAAGACACAAAACGCTGCAGGAGGATTGGCTGCTGTGCACTTTTTTTTTTCCATTGGCTGCACCCTCATCTCTACTTTCAATTTCATAGTTAGGGCTCCCCAGAGAGGAGCTTGCGATTGGTACAATCGGAAGAAGAGCCAACCAATTACACAAAAGCTTCCACAAACAGCATAGGGGACGTGACACACCTTCTTAGGTCTCCTGCTTCCCCTCCCCTTCGCTCCCGCCTTCCACTTATTCGTACAAGTAGCGCCTCAGCGTTCATTGGCCAGCACGTGGTGACCTCTTAACCAATCACAAACCAGACTGTGCTCCGACACTACTCAGAGAGCGAATCATGGAGAGACCTTTGCTATGATTGGTCCCTCTATGATAAGGTTTTAATTTTAAATCTTTCTTTATGGCGAAGGAGAGGCCTCTACCCGGACTCCATCTATTCCGGGGCTCTTAGACTTGTAAGTGCAGGGAGATCTCCCTTTGTTACCTGGGCTCGCGTCTTCAGTAGCCGGGCCTTTGCTGCTTGTGTTCTTAAGATTTATGGAGGTGGGGACTTCAGCTAGACTCGGGGAGATAAACTGGGAAGAGGAGGTTTGAGGTTGGGTAAGAAGTGCTCGGCCTGGCTCCACCCTAACCATACTTGTATTTAATTAACGCTCTGCAAAATATGTTTTGGAGCAAAGCATCTGCCTTCCTTTTGCACATTCCTTTAGATCTTTGCTATTCAGTGTTGTCCGGGGACCAACAGCATCTGCATCACTTGGGCTCTTGTTAACAATGCAAATTATCGGACTCCACCCAGACCCACTGAATCAGAATATGAATTTTAACAAGATCTCCCACCCCCAGTGATTCTTATACACGTTAAAGTTTGAGAATATATATTTCTTGATAGGCAGTATTACTCTGTTCCTTGATATGCTCTTAATACCGTCTGACGTTTTGTGAAAGTGTCAATTTTAAAAGTGTGCCCTGTTTACTTGTGCCCAATACGGTGTTGGACTACGTTTTAGGGAGCTGCAAACTCTTCAGAGAAACAAAACAGGAACTAAAAAAGCATTGTTGCACTGCGTAAAACAAAATTAAAGTACCAGAAATACCCTATGAATGTTCAAGAGTAATGAACTAGTAATGGAAATTGATTAATTGACTGAAAGCTCTTAATGGCAAAGTGTAAGAACCTACATTAAAATGTGTTTTATGAAGAGGGTAATGAAATGCAATTGTTATTTCCGTTGCTGTCACAGTTTTGGAAGTACCCCCTGACCAAAAGCATTTGTCACTGGGTGGAGTTTTAATAGAAGCAGCAGTGCCAACTGAGTAATAGAGTAATACAGAATAATATAGAGTAATTCTTACCGTATTATTTATTGCACTTTCCTACTGGAAATAGTTTTGGAGCCATCCTTTAACCATATGAAGGTGTATGATTTGAAGAATTAAAAACCTCCCTCACTGAGAGAGTTTACAAAATGTAATTGTAGTAAAGCATATTCCTTAACTTAAAAAGAGATCCCTTGCTAGCTAACACTTAGCAGGAATGATTTATTTCATTCATTTATTGAATGAAAATTATTTAATGCCTGCTACACTCTTGGTCCCAGGGAAACAAAGATGAATAAAATTTATCCTAACCTTGAAAAGCCCACAGTCCAGCTGGGTGATAAATAGGCAAACAAAAGTTACAATGCAATACGACAAATGTTATAATAAGAGTGTGTATAAAGTGCTATAGAAGCGCAAAAGAGATGACATTTTCTTTTCTTTTTTTTTTTAAGATTTTATTTATTTATGTGACAGAGAGACACAGCGAGAGAAGGAACACAGCAGGGGGAGTGGGAGAGGGAGAAGCAGGCTTCCCGTGGAGCAGGGAGCCCAATGTGGGCCTCAATCCCAGGACCCTGAGATCATGACCTGAGCCGAAGGCAGACGCTTAACAACTGAGCCACCCAAGGCGCCCCTGACATTTTCAATTTAGTATAAATTCCATTAGGACAGAGACTACGTTGGCCTTGTTTGGAATTGTATCCCAAAACCTACCACACCTACCAACCATGGTGGATTATCAGCATTCAACAAATATCTGTGAGAAAAAGTAACAGCATCTTGAAGCTATATAAGTTGACTTGGAGGATACCCCAAGCATAGGGAAAGCCTGATAACTATACTGTAGAGAGTATCTGGTGTTTGGCATACCTGAAGTACAAACCACTAATCACTAGAAGGGATGAGGCTGCAAAGGGCCATCAGACTAAACTGTGACAATCTTTGAATTTAGTTCACCCAGGGGATGAAAAGCAATCTTTAAATCCTTTTTTTTTTTTTTTAAGATTTTTATTTATTTATTTGAGAGACAGAGTGAAGGAGCGAGAGCACAAGCTGGGGGAGGGGTAGAGGGAGAAGCAGACGATGAGCAGAGAGCCCGATGCAGGACTCGATCCCAGGACCCTGGGATCATGACCTGAGCTGCAGTCAGACACTCAACCGACTGAGCCACCGAAGCGCCCGGAATCTTCAAATACTTTTAAGCAAGGGAATATCAGGATTTTTTTTTTTTTAACTAACTATAGTAACTGTGTAGAAAATGATTGGCAAGGAGAAAGACTGAAGTCAGGAGAATCATTAGAGGAATAGTCAGACAAATTCAAACTGAGGGACGTTTTCCAAAACAACTGGTCTGGAGTCTTCAAAAATATAAATAGGAAGAAAGGCAAATACTACATGAAAAGATTAGGGAACTGTTGTGGATTAAGGGAGACTTAAAAAAACACTACAGTTAAATGCAGTGTGGAAAGGGAAAGGGAGCAGCTGTAAAGGATATTATTGAGGTGATTGGGGTAATTATGGACTGCTTCTTAGGTACTATCAAGCGTAAATTTCCTGACTGTTATTGTGCTTTTGTAGGAGAAAGTCCATGTCCATGTTTGGAAACTCAGTACTAAGTATCTAGGTGTGAAGTATCATGATGTCTGCAACTAACTGCTCAGCCAAAAACTAAAAACTATTATTTGTGTGTATATATATGTTATATATTTATATATATGTATATTTATCATATTTTTTATTTTGAAAAATTTCAAACTTTGTGAAAATTTACAAAAATAGTATAATTGATGCTCATATTATTTACCTAGATTCATCATTTGCTGTCTTTCTGTTTAGGGGTGTGTATGTGTATAATATATAATATATAAAATCATATAAAATATAAATTTATATATTACATACACTTATTATGTAAATTATATATATAGTGCATAATATATATCATACACACACCTATACAGAAAGAAGGTTAACAGATAACAATTGGTGAATCTAGGTGAATAATGAGTATTTTTTTCCAGAATTAGCATGATCTTTTATTTTTATTTTTTTATTTTTTTTTCTTGAATTCTTTTTTCTCAAGGTTTGAAATTTTTCAAAATAAAGAGTAGGGGAAATAGACTATATAGCAAAAATAAGAAATGGGAAAGATGACTGAAATCAGGACAGAAAGGGGAGGGATAGAAAGAAGAGACAGGATGAATTAATCAGATAAATATTTCTAATTTATGTATATTAATATATGTATATAAGTGCAATATATAATACATATTATATATTTTCTATTCTATAATACAGTATCCTAATTTCCTCACCTACCTTTTTGTGCGTGGTAGTACAGATTGTTTTTAATCAGCCTTAAATTCCTTCCAAAACAAGGCAGGTAAAAAGGAAGAGTACTTTTCCATAAAAAAAATAGGAAAAATGTTTTAAGTAATCATGAAAAAAAAGGGGCGCCCGGGTGGCTCAGTCGGTTGCCTGTCGACTCTTGGATTCAACTCTGGTCCTGATCTCATGGCTGGTGGGATCCAGCCTGGAGTCGGGCTCTGTGCTCAGCTGGAGTCGGCTTGGATCTTCTCTCCCTCTGCCTCATCCCCATTTCACGCTTTCTCTCTCTCTCTCTCAAATAAATAAAGTGAATCTTTAAAAAAAAAAAAAAAAGGAACTTCTATCTAGTGTTAGTAGTTGGAATCCCACCTAGTCCAGCAAAGAGAATTTGTATGTCTCATTCATTACTCCTCTGGAAAGGGGACAAGTATATGTGTTTTAACCTTGAGGAACACTGTTAGATATTCTTTCAGACAAGTATCCTCTGCAGAATATCTATGCTTTTAATAAAGCAATGGTAATAACAAACTTTAGCTTGTTGAGTTTTCTGTCTTTTTTGAGGTAGGAATTCATTATCTTTCATTTTTGGAAGCACGGTTATTACTTTTGAATAGAACACTAATCTAGGAATTATCTCAGACTGTACCTTTTTACTCTGACAGATTTGACATATTCTCTGAATTCTCTGCATGTGCCAATTATTAATTACTGTAGTTAATTAGAAGGTTATTAGAGTAACAATGACCCAGAGACCAGGACACACACACACACACACACACACACACACGCACACGCACACAGAGAGAGAGAGAAGAGAAAGGAGAAAATATGATTTAGTTCCTAGATTTTTTTTTTCATTGAAAACTAATCTCCAGGGGTGCCTGGGTGGCTCAGTCGTTACGCGTCTGCCTTCGGCTCAGGTCATGATCCTGGGGGTCCTGGGATCAAACCCTGCATCAGGCTCCCTGCTCAGCGGGAAGCCTGCTTCTCCCTCTCCCACTCCCCCTGTTTGTGTTCCCTCTCTCACTGTGTCTCTCTCTGTCAAATAAATAAATGAAATCTTAAAAAAAAAAAAAAAGAAAGAAAGAAGAAAATAATCTCCAAAATGGCATACATGAACTTGTGTAGGACTCTTTAGAAATTTGAATGCACGGGAATTGGAACAACCACCAGGAAAGGGTAAGAAGAGAAAGAGAAGGCCCAGTTTCAGAATGATGGTACTCTATTTTTCTAGCTAATAATATATACCAGAGGTTAACTGTCAAATACTACTACAGAGCTTATTATAGTTAGAAACAAACAATGGCAGTCTTCAGAATCATCTCTCTATAATCCTGACTCCAAGTTGCCAAGGGCAATACTATCCATTCTTGCAATTGTTTCAGGTGTTTACCTCCATGTTTTTCAGGGTTTTTTTTAAGATTTTATTCATTTATTTGACAGAGAGGGACACAGCCAGAGAGGGAACACAAGCAGGGGGAGTGGGAGAGGGAGAAGCAGGCTTCCCGCTGAGCAGGGAGCCCGATGTGGGGCTCAATCCCAGGACCCTGGGACCATGACCTGAGCTGAAGGCAGATGCTTAATGACTGAGCCACCCAGGCGCCCCTGCCTCAATGTTTCTAAATAACATGCTTACAATACTATTTCTTTTCTTTCTTTCTTTTTTCTTTCTTTCTCTTTTTTTCTTTTCTTTCCTTTTCCCTTTTCTTTCTTTCTTTCTTTCCTTCTTTCACCATTATCCTGGACATTGCTATTGTCTATCTTAATTCTGTGCTCACACTTAACTGAACATTTGGCCAGGTATAGAATTCCAGGATTGAAAACTTTTTCGTTCAGAATTCCAGTGTGGCTGTTGGAGTCTGATGCTATTCTCTTCTCAGTCATGTTTCTATTCTGTTTTCTCTCTCCTGAAGCCTTTAGAATCTCCTCTTTGTTTTTTTTGTTTTGTTTTGTTTTGTTTTAAGATTTTTATTTATTTCAGAGAGAGCGAGAGTGAGCGAGATCACAGAGGGAGAGGGAGAAGCAGACTACCCCCTGAGCAGAGAGCCCAACGCGGGGCTCGATCCCCTGACCCCAATCAATTATCGTGAGAGCTGAAGGCAGATACAACCAACTGAGCCACCCAGGGACCCCCCTCACTTTATTTTTGTGATGTCATACCTCAGTGTGGATCTTCTTTTATTCATTATACTGAGTGGACCATTTCAATCTGGAAATTCAAGCCCTTCAATTCTAGAGAATATTTCTGTATTGTTTATTTGACAAAATTCTCTCCATTTCTCTGTTCTCTCTTAAAACTCTTTCTTCCATAAAGATTTTATTTATTTATTTGAGAGAGAGATTGAGAGAACAAGCGGGAGGAGGGGCAGAGGGAGAAGCAGATTCCCTGCAGAGCAGGGAGCCCTATGTGGGACTCGATCCTAGGACCCTGGGATCATGACCTGAGTTGAAGGCAAATGCTTAACTGATTGAGCCACCCCGGTGCCCTCTCCTAAAACTTTTATATTCTAACTGTTGTGTTCCTTTTTTTTTCTTTTTTTTTAAGAGAGGGCGAGAGTAGGGGCAGAGTGAGAGGGAGACAGAGAGAATCTTAAGCAGGCTCCATGCCCAGCATAGAGTCTGATGCGGGGCTCAGTCTCACAACCCTGAGATCATGACCTGAGCCAAAATTAAGAGTCAGCTGCTTAACCAACTGAGCCATCCAGGTGCCCCTGTATTACACTTTTTAAATTTCTACTATTTTTAATTTTTAAGAGTTTTTTCTCATCCTTCTTGTTCATGAATGCAGTGTCTCATTTTCTGAAAAAAAATTTTTTTCTTCTGCTTCCTACATTCTTTCTTTTTTTAAGATTTTATTTATTTATTTGAGAGAAAGAGAGCACAGGGAGGGGGAGGGATCAAGGGAGAGGGACAAGCAGACTCCCTGCTAAGCAGGGAGTCCAACCAGCACTGGGCCTCAGGACCCTGAGTTCATTACCTGAGCTGAAGTCAGATGCTTAACAACTGAGCCACCCAGGTGCCAGGTCTGCTTCCTACATTCTTTCCATTTCCTTTGAAATGGAAATCCTTTTTTCCCCTCTCTGTGTATTTTGGTCTCTGTCTTTAATGTTAGAGACTTTCCTAAAGTAACTGATGATCCTTGGCTGTTACAGGTCAGAGGAAGGCACCAAAAAGAAAAAAAATTGCAAGCTCAAAGTACAGGAGGTGGATATTATCAACCTGTGGACACCCCAGTGGGTAAATGATCAAGTACTTGGCCATTTGGGGGAGACCCTAAATGTCAATATCTGTATGTCCTTTTTCTCAGGCAAGTCAATTTCCCTGCAGAGGAATCTTCTAGTCTTCTTCAAGGGGAAGTGAAAGGTATGGGGGTTTGAGTCAGGGAATTAAAACTGGTGGCCTGTGTTCTGGGGGTTGAGCTGAGGAAAGGGATTGCAAAGTCTTACTTTTCAGTTCAGGATCACCCCCTACCTTCTGAATGATGACACATGACTCTGCTATTGCTATGCCTCATGGCCCACAATTCAGCACCTCTATGGTTCACCTTCTCCAGAGAATAAACCTATCCATCTTTACTGGAGAGGACATAAATGCCAGGAGCTGCCTGGCTATAAGGACTGGAAGACAGACTCCAGAGGCCTATCCAATCCTTATAAAGACTTAATTAATCCTATTTTAACCCCAAAGTTTCAAGGTTCTGGGTGCCTTCAAGTCCAGAATCCTCTTACTTAAAGTTTCTGAGAATTGTCTTGCTTCCAGTTGGCTTCCCTACCACAGGCAATCAAAGCTCCGCTCTCTTCTGCTCTGGCAACTCATCCATCTGCTTTCCATTTTCCATAATTTAGTCAACATTCATCATCTCCCATAGTCTGCTCCCATTCTTTGTTTTATGGGTTTATAATTTTTTATTCCTTACTGCCCTTTTTCTTTCTTCCTTTCTTCCTTCCTTTCCTTCTTCCTTCCTTCCTTCCTTCCTTCCTTCCTTCCTTCCTTTCTTTCTTTCTTTCTCTCTTTCTCTCTTTCTCTCTTTCTCTCTTTCTCTCTTTCTCTCTCTCTCTCTAAGTAGACTCCATGCCCAGTGTGGAGCCCAATGTGAGGCTTGAATTCATGACCCTGAAATCAAGACCTGAGCTAAGATCAGTAGTTAGATATTGGGCGCCTGGGTGGCTCAGTTGGTTAAGCGACTGCCTTCAGCTCAGATCATGATCCTGGAGTCCCGGGATGGAGTCCCGCATTGGGCTCCCTGCTCAGCAGGGAGTCTGTCTCTCCCTCTGACCTTCTTCTCTCTCATGCTCTCTCCCTACCATTCTCTCTCTCTCAATAAATAAATAAAAATCTTTATTAAAAAAATAGATGTTTAACCAACTGAGCCACCCAGGCACCCCTCCTTTTTTTTTTTTTTTAATTTAATTGAAGTAGAGCTGACACACAAAGCTACATTAGCTTCAGGTCTACAATGTAGTGATTTGACAACTCTATACATTATGTTATACTCACTATTCCTTGGGGCACCTGGCTGGCTCAGTCAGTCGAATGTGTGACTCTTGATCTTGGGGTTATAAGTTCAACTTCAACTTGGGTGTAGAGGTTTCTTAAAAAAAATAAAAATTTTGGGGCACCTGGGTGGCTCAGTCGTTAAGTGTCTGCCTTCAGCTCAGGTCATGATCCCAGGGTCCTGGGATCGAGCCCTGCATCGGGCTCCCTGCTTGGCGGGAAGCCTGCTTCTCCCTTTCCCACTCCCTCTGCTTGTGTTCCCTCTCTCGCTGTCTCTTTCTCTGTCAAATAAATAAATAAAATCTTTTTAAAATAAATAAATAAATAATAATAAAAATTAAAATTTTGGGGGCACCTGGGTGGCTCAGTTGTTAAGCGTCTGTCTTCGGCTCAGGTCATGATCCCCGGGTCCTGGGATTGAGCCCCACACTGGGCTCCCTGCTCAGCGGGAAGCCTGCTTCTCCCTCTCCCACTCCCCCTGCTTGTGTTCCCTCTCTCACTGTGTCTCTCTGTCAAATAAATAAATAAAATCTTTAAAAAAAATAAAAAAGAAAGAAAGGGAAATATATTCACCGCTCCTTTACTGCCTTTTTTTGTTATGTTTCAGAAGGGATTGGACCAATAGTGTGCTAATAAATGTTTAATAGATACATATGCATAATTTTATTATAAATTTACTAATAACAGGAAATAAAAAAATTATAAACAATAATAAAATATATATAATGCTTTTTTTAAAGTAAGTTCTATACCCATCATGGGGTTTGAACTCACAACCCTGAGATCAAGCATCACATGCTCTAATGACTGAGCCAGCCAGGCGCCCCTGTAATGTTTTTATAAATTTCATATACAGTTGATTCTCAGAGGATACTGTTGTTGATTTTTACAGACTTCTTGTATCTGCAGCCAAGCTATGGTTCCAATTTACTTTTTTTAAGATTTTATTTATTTATTTATTTATTTATTTATTATTTTTTTAATTTATTTTAGAGAGAGAGAGAGAGCAAGAGAGGGAAGGGGCAGAGGAGAAGGGAGAGAACCTCAAGCAGACTCTGAGCTGGGCGTGGAGCCCACTTGGGGCTTGATCTCACAACCCGGAGATCATGACCTGAGCCAAAATCAGAAGTTGAACACTTAACGGACTGAGCCACCCAGATGCCCTGCTATGGTTCCAATTTATAAACAAGTATAGTCCTGATAGGAATGTCAATTGATCTTTTCATTTACTCTATGGAAGAAGATAAAGCAAACCAAAGATTTATATTGGAACTTCATTTCAATTATGTAAGCAACTTCTTTGATGAATCGAATAATCATTTTCAAATACCGGAATATTACTCAATTATTTTATGCTTTTTATAATGTAACAACTACAGACAAGATACACACTTTTTAAAAAGATTTTATTTATTTATTTGAGAGAAAGAGAGAGAGACTGTGCACACACAGGAGCTGGGGGGATGGGGTAGGGAGAGGCAGACTCCCCGCTGAGCAGGAAGCTGGTCATGGGGCTCGATCCCAGGACTCTGGGATCATGACCTGAGCTGAAGGCAGATGCTTAACCAACTGAGTGAACCAGGTGCCCCCAAGATATGCTTTTAAATCTGATCTGCATTATTAACATTTTCTTTATCACTCCCTTAACAATCAACAACATAATGAATCAAGCCCTGATTTGTGGTGTTTTATAATATCCATGGTGTAAACACTCCCATCATAGCCAATTTCAAGTTTTCAATGTGAAGTCACTGAATGTGGCATTGGAAAGAAATGAGCATTTTATAGCATTTTCACTATATAGATACAATAAGGTAAACAACCGCAAGAGCATAGATAATAGTAAAATCATTAGGAAGTGATGAGTTTTGCATCATATTTATTATCATTTTATTTTTTTTAAGATTTTATTTATTTACTTGTCAGAGAGAGCATGAGTGAGAGAGAGAGAGAGAGCATGAGCAGGGGGAGCGGCAGGCAGAGGGAGAAGCAGGCTCTCCGCTGAGCAAGGAGCCTGATGTGGGACTCGATCCCAGGACCCCGGGACCATGACCCGAGCCGAAGGCAGACCCTTAACCAACTGAACCACCCAGGCGCCCCTTTATTACCATCTTAAATATAAATTACCTGATTATAACTTTATATAATTTAATTTTAATGGTGGATGAGCTTAAGAACTAACTCACAGACTTCCTGAAAATATATCAGTTGTTGCCAACCCCAGCACACCATTGGAGTGGAGAGAAAGGTATGGAGCCGGTCTACCAAGTTTAAGGCAGAATGTCCATCTCCCTTCTAAAGTCTATTTTTCTAACTGAGAGATTGGTGAATATAGGGGGAAAAAAAGAGGCAGGAGGCCACTTATCTGTGTCAGTTTGATGTCTAATAAAAGACATCAAAGGGAGAGAGGGAACAGAATGGGGGAGGGTTGCATAGGGGCAGATGGAAGACAAGGAAGAAGTTACCATGGAAGTCTCAGATTCTGCAGATTTCACCCAGTGAACTCTGGACCTTGGGTAGAGGTTCTCAATAACATCTCTCCATAGAAAGTCGTGGGCATGGATTTGATGAGGTTTAATCTTTTTTTTTCAGGCAACAGCAAGATTGCTGCTTCCTCTGAGGCTCTCCTAAACATCTTCATTCAGAGTATTTTAGTTTTGTGTTGTTTTAAAAAAAAAAAAATCAATGAATCCTTTAGATATCCTTTGTAATTTAATAATACCTGCTTAGCCTTCTTTCATTATTTCAGCAGGAAGAAGTGATATAATACAAGTGAAGTCAGCTAACTATTTTTTTGCGTATATCTCCCATGTCTCTAAGAACAATTAAGGAAAACTGCTAGTTTGAGACCTGGCATTAGTTCAATAAGATGCTACTGAGAACCCTTCCTCCTAGAAGGACTGTTGGTAATATGCCCTGTCACCCATTGCCATTAGGGGTACCCTCTGCAAGACCAAAGCTCTTGGTACTGCAGTAAGCCACTTCGGAGTTTTTACAACCCACAGCCAGTTAAAAAAGGAGGTTCGTCAGCCAGTGCAATCTGAGAGCTGAGCAAGCCTAGATCTGCATACCAAGTATTGAAAGGTTACTGGGTGAACAAAAGTGGAATGAATGTGTATTTTAAAGGCCAATTGTTCCTATTCAAATGTGAGTTTGAAGGGTAGGAGGCCCAGCCCCTGAGACCATTTTTAGTTCCGCTTACTTGAATAATGACATCTTTGTTCCTCAGGTAGCAACAACAGCGACCAGCAAAGCCCTTCTTCACATCAAACTAGCTCTGACTTAATTTTCTTCAGAAAAGGATCTAGATTAAAATCTAAATACATTAGATAGTGTTTTAAAATGCTTTAAAATAAATGTTTTGAAATATTTGGGGTAACTGCTATTACATTGTATATCACCTATTTAATCAACTGTTGCACCACAGAGTGTTAGAAAGAACACGGTCTTCAGAGATTTATTTACTACATTACACTGGCAAATCATATACTCTTTCTGTGTCTCAGTTTATTCTTAATGTAAAAATGGGAATAAAAATCCTCTTCCTCAGGGATAAAATCTTGCAGGGTAGTGAGGATTCACTGAGAAAGTATTTGTGAAGGTGCCCAAAAGCAAATGGACATTCAATGGTTAAATTTGTTTCTTCTTCTACCAACTCCATCTATCACAGTGGGTGCTCAGTAAATGTTACTGGAAAGAAACTTCTTTTAATAACTGACCATAACCCAACTATAGCTATTTTCTCTCTTACAAGAAATGGAAATACACTTGACTTAATGAAGAAAAACAAGACAAGCAAAACAAAATTAGAGAACGATGTAATGCCAAAGCCAAGTCTCTAAAGAAACTTTAAAACCTGGTTTTAAATTTTTCTTCACTTTAGGGGACTTCTGGGACGCTAGCAGCGATTCATTTCCTAACCAAATGGTGGTTACAAGGGTGTGTTCACTTGGATAATTCATTGAACTGTACAGTTAAGATTTTTACATTTTCTATATGTATATATTATTCTAAAATAAAAATGTAAAAAAAAAATTTCTCTACAGAAATCATGCCCAAGTTCAAGCAACGAAGAAGAAAGCTAAAAGCCAAAGCAAAAAGATTATTCAAAAAAAGAGAAGCCTCTCACTTTCAGCCCAAGCTAATTACCCCTCCTCCTCCGCCACCCTCACCAGAAAGGTAAGGCGTAAGTGTGGAAAAGAAAAAATACTAAAAATCTGATCCGTTAAGGACAGGGTCACCAGATTTAGCAAATAAAAATACAGAATGCCCAATTAAATTTAAAGTTCAGATAAAAAATATTTTTTAATATTGTCCCATGCAACATTTACAGGATACTTACACTAAAATATTATTCATCCCTCATCAGAAATTAAATTTTGACTGAGCATTCTAAATTTTATGTGGTGATCATTGTTTTAAGAGTTTAGGGGCACCTGGGTGGCTCAGTTGGTTAAGCATCTGGCTTCAGCTCCCGTCATGATCCCAGGGTCCTCTCCTGGGCCCCCTGCTCAGCAGGAAGTCTGCTTCTACCTCCCTCTGCCCCTCCCCAAGTCCTCTCTCTCAAATAAATGAATAAAATATATGAATGAATAAAATTTTTTAAAGATTTTATTTATTTGGGGCGCCTGGGTGGCTCAGTCGTTAAGCGTCTGCCTTCGGCTCAGGTCATGGTCCCAGGGTCCTGGGATCGAGCCCCGCATCGGGCTCCCTGCTCCACAGGAGGCCTGCTTCTCCCTCTCCCACTCCCCCTGCTTGTGTTCCCTCTCTCGCTGTGTCTCTCTCTGTCAAATAAATAAATAAAATCTTCTAAAAAAAAAAGCATTAACCATCATATTATCCTTAAATCTTCTTTATCTCTCTTGAATATTGAAAACAGTCCCTAACTGGACTTCCTGCTTCTGCCCTTGCCCCTCTGCAGCATATTTCTGCAGAACAGTCAGAGTGAGCCTGTTAAAAAACATGTCATATTGCCTCTCTGCTTAAAACTCTCCAATGTCTTTCCTGGGACACCTGGTTGGCTCAGTTGGAAGAGTGTGTGACTCTTGATCTTGCTATGTCTCTGTCTCTGTCAAATAAATAAACAAAATCTTTAAAAAAATAAAAATAAATTGTTGCATAAGTACATCTTGGAAATCTAGAATTTAATGAAAAATTTGGCTTTAGGTAGTCTCTGCTCCTGAGTCATACTATAAAACTAGCTTGTTATTTTATTTTATTTATTATTATTATTTTTTTTAAAAACTTTATTTGACAGAGAGACACAGTGAGAGAGGGAACACAAGCAGGGGGAGTGGGAGAGGGAGAAGCAGGCTTCCCGCAGAGCAGGGAGCCCGATGCGGGGCTCGATCCCAGGACCCTGGGATCATGACCTGAGCCGAAGGCAGACACTTAACCAACTGAGCCACCCAGGTGCCCAAATTATTTTATTTTTTAAAGATTTATTTATTTGAGGGGCACCTGGGTGGCTTAGTCGGTTAAGCAGCTGCCTTGGCTCAAGTCATGATCCCAGGGTCCTGGGATCGAGCCCCGCATCGGGCTCCCTGCTCAGCGGGAAGCCTGCTTCTCCCTCTCCCAGTCTCCCTGCTTGTGTTCCCTCTCTCGCTGTGTCTCTGTCAAATAAATAATTAAAATCTTTAAAAAAAATAATTTAAAAAAATATTTATTTATTTGAGAGAGAGCAAGTGAGGGGAGGGGCAGAGGGTGAGAGAGAATCCCAAGCAGACTCCCACTGAGTGCAGGGCCAGAAATGGGGCTCGATCTCACGACCCTGAGATCATGACCTGAGCCAAAACCAAGAGTCGATGCTCAACTGACTGAGCCACCCAGGCGCCCCCTAACTAGCTTGTTATTTAAATAGAGCTGTTTGGGGTACCTGGGTGGCTCAGTCAGTTAAGCATCTGCCTTCCGCTCAGGTCATGATCCCAGGGTCCTGGGATTGAGCCCCGCATCGGGCTCCCTGCTCAGTGGGGAGCCTGCTTCTCCCTCTTCTTCTGCTGCTCCCCCTGCCTGTGCTCTTTCTCTGTGTCAAATAAATAAAATCTTTTTTAAAAATACTTTAATAAATAAATAAATAGAGCTGTTAATCCAACTCAGGAGTTTTTTATTGGTTTGGTTTTGTTTTTCCTACAGAGTGGTTATTCCTTCAGCAGATACATCCCTTAGCAGAAGCTGGCTAAGACCATCCTGGAACTTCAGATTTCCCAATATCAAAGATACTGTAAAACTTTGGACAAATAGAATGTGGTCTATATACCACTGGTGCCAGAACTGCATGGCCCAGGTATGGGTTTGACATACCTGTTTTCAGCAATATGGTTTTTCTGCATACTTGGTATGTGTGTTCGCATGTGTGTGTGCTCAGGTCAGCACAACACTAAAGCTAAGCTCAGGTAAGATGAAATTATGGGGTCATGTAGGTCTTTGCTTCTGTAAAACATACATCAAACCACTTTTTTCTCTCTTTTTTCTTGTCCTGATCATGTTACTTATAGATTTCAGACTTGTTTAATTTTGAATTTCAGAGTTTAGAAGTATTGAAAGACACCATCTTTCCATCCCGTTTCTGCCACCGAGAACTTCACAGTCTAAAACAACAGTTTTGCGTTTTGGAAAGTGAATTATGCAAGCTCCAGGAAACACTGAAGGTTGGTATTGTTAAATAAAAAGAAATCCAGAATCAGGGAGGGAGGGCAGGGTTTATCCCCCATAGGAATACCAGCATGCTGCTTTCACCAGAAGGAGGAATGGCTACAGGCAGGTGCTAGTCTTGGGCCTATTGGCCCGCAGATCTATTCCTTAGGCTTCAAGGCTCTGCTCTGCACTGCACTGGGGTTAAGCCATGCAGGCTGTGTGTCCCAAGCTCTGTGTCACCTGGTTCTGGTTGTGCTTGGCTAATGGGAGACACTGATGAGAGACTGGTGGCCGTGTGGAGGGAGTGTGTTTTTCCCCTTTGTTCTCTGCATTGGGCAGTTTCTCCAGTGATGATTATTATCTCCCTCACTCCAGCTCCCTCCAGGTAAGTCTACCATGTTTCTTGATTGTCTGGGTTAACCCATCTCTAGAGATCTGGTTATACTGCTCTTCCCTTTTCCCCTCCAGCCTCAGGGTATTCATGGCTTTTTGCTGTTGCTAATCTCTGGGCTGCCTCAATGTCCCCTGTATGTTTTCAGCTCTTTCACCATCAATGTAACCAACTCTCCCACGTTACCTTCGCCCTCTTTTTTTTTTTTTTTTAAGATTTTATTTATTTATTTGACAGAGAGAGAGAGACAGTGAGAAAGGGAACAGAAGCCGGGGGAGTGGGAGAGGGAGAAGCAGGCTTCCCACGGAGCAGGGAGCCCGATGCGGGGCTCAATCCCAGGACCCCAGGATCATGACCTGAGCCGAAGGCAGATGCCTAATGACTGAGCCACCCAGGCGCCCCTACCTTCACCCTCTTTTAAATACTCAGGATGATTTCTATTTTCCTGACTGATAGAGGCAGAAAAAGCCATAAATATCCACCGTCTCCAAACTCCCCTAAGCAAGGCCCCTATTCTCAATGTCTAAAACTCAAAAAATAAACATTGCGCTTGTTGGTTTGCAGTGGAGCTTCTGGGATTACACCCTTGTCCCAGAATATGTACCTCAAGATGAATTAGACAGGAAGAAAGGCAAATCACCTCACTCATCTAGGCCTGAGTTTCCTCTTCTAAAAATGAGGATGATATCATCTTTGGTGGGCTGAATCAATGGCCTCCAAAAGATATGTTCAAGTCCTAATCCCTGAAACCTATAAATATGACCTTATTTGGGGAAAGGGTCTTTGCCCATGTAATTAAGTTAAGGATTTTTTATTTTAAGTAATCTCTACACCCAGCATGGGGCTTGAACTCATGACCGCGAGATCAAGAGTTACCAGGTGCCCCTTAAGTTAAGGATTTTGAAATGAGGAGATCATATTCTATTATCTGAGTAGACCCTAAATCCAATGACAAATGTCCTTACAAAAGAGAGAGCAGAGCACACACACACAGGAGAGGAAGAGCAGTGGGAGCACAGGCAAGAGATTGGAGTGATGTAGTCTCAAGCTCGGGAATGACCATAGCTACCAAAAACAGGAAGACGCAGGGAACAGATTCTTCCCTAGAGCATTGGGAGGTAGCACAGCCCTGCTGTCATCTTGGTTTTAGACTTCTAGCCTCCAGCACTGTGAAAAAAATGAATTCCAATTGTTTTAAGCCACCAAATTTGTGATAATTTGATAAAGAAGCCATAGGAAACTAATACACCATCTTATTCCATAGGGTTATTTTTCATTTCCCAGGGCTGCCATAATAAAGTGGCATGGACTGGGTGGCTTATATAGCAGAAATTTATTTTCCCACAGTTCTAGAGGCTAAAAGTCTGAGATCCAGGTGTTGGCAGAGTTAGTTTCTTCTTAGGCCTCTCTCCTTCGGCTTGCCTTCTCACTGTGTCCTCAGATGGTCTTCTCTCTACACACACATCCCTGATGTTTCTCCTGTATGTTCAAATTTCTTTTTATAAGGATACCAGTCAAATTGGATGAGAGCCCACTCTAACGACCTCGTTTTAACTTAATCACCTCTTTAAAGGCCCTATCTCCAAAGGCATCTTGAGGGACTAAGGTTAGGGCTTCAACATATGAATTTGGGGAGGGGGAGTCTTTTTCCCCAAACCTTATCTCCCTTGAGATCTGATAAATTGCAATTCATCCTTGAGATTATGGCTAAATATCTCTCTCCAGGTTTCTCACTATTCATGCCCACAGCACACTTCATTGTTTGCACTGAAGCATTATTTTGTTTTGTTCTAGGTGTGTGTGTGTTTAATGTCTGCCTTCCTTACCAGACTGTCAGCTCCATGATGTCACAGACAGGGTGCACATTGTACCCACAGTGCCTGGCATATTGCACACACAAATACACGAGTGAATGGATGAGTGAGTGAATGGGCTTGTGATAAATGAGAAAATACTAAAAACACGTAGTACACTGAGAAAGCATTCAATACATGGTAGCTATTATCTCGATGACTCTGAGCCAGAAGAACCAAATTAATCTGCTATTCATTTGCTAAATGTAATGTTTTCTTACAGACTGTCTCTGAAAAATCTTCCTGCCCAAGCTGTGGTCAAACATTTACAAATGTGCCCGCCTGTGTGCTAACCACCCTTGGAGAATCTCGAGCTGTACTTCCTCCCACGCTGCCGCAGCCATCCAGCCACCTTCCACCTGTGCCTCCACCACCACCCCCCCCACCTCCTCCTCTGCCTCCGCCACCACCACCTACAGCACCTGTGCCGCTCAGAAGATCTGATCGCACTAAAGCACTTCAGGTAGGAAACAATCTTGTAATGACGTGTTTTGGCCAGTGTCAAATGTAGGAGTAAAGCAAGGTGGCCTTTCGAGATGACGCTGAGGGCTTTGAGAGGAAAGCTGCATTTTTTTTTCTTTTCTGATTCCGTATCTTAATTATGTCAGTGATTATGTTTTTAAAAACTCAGGCCTGTAGGAACTGGATTTAGAAAGAAAGGCGATTTTTTTTTTAAAGGATAAATGAATGAAAACCAGTAGATCAGAATATTCCTAATGGCTTCTCAGAATATCTTTTTACCAAAAGAAAAACCTCCCTGGGAAACCAAATTAAGAAGAGAAGGTGGCTTAGTGAGTAAAGTCAGAATAAAAAGAGTTGGTGGATCCTAAAGTATAATGTCATTAAGCTGAAGGACCAGTCTCCATTAATTACTTATCCACCAAGGGAATATTTGTGAATCACTAAGATAAGCATGACCCTGTTTAAAAATCTGCTGAATTTTCACTCCAGATACATCTGGTTTAAAATGGCTGGGTTAGGGGTGCCTGGTTGGCTCAGTCATTAAGCATCTGCCTTCGGCTCAGGTCATAATCCCAGGATCCTGGGATCCAGCCCCACATCGGGCTCCCTGCTCTGTGGGGAGCCTGCTTCTCCCTTTCCCACTCCCCCTGCTTGTGTTCCCTCTCTCACTGTGTCTCTCTCTGACAAATAAATAAATAAAATCTTTAAAAAATAAATAAATAAAATGGCTGGGTTAAATCCAGAGCCTATTATTATGTTTGCCATAATGTATATCCCTCTGACTGTACATTCTTGTTCTCCGGGAACTGAGTCAACTTTTTAGGTAATTCAAGCAAAACTTCACCTTGATGTGAGGAACCCCTTCAACTCTTGTCTTATTATCATGACCCCTGAGGAAGATGTATAGTTACAGGGAACTGGCCCATCTCTTATTTATTGTCAAAGCCTTACATTTTGATGAATACTTTACAATAGCAGTAGCATCCATGGGTACTGAAAACAGGATCATTCTTGTTTTAATGAAAAGCATTTGATAGGTTCCTAGGGTAAATAAGAGTTAGTTTTTAAGTGAGTTTTTAAAAACTAGATTTGGGGGCGCCTGAGTGGCTCAGTTGTTAAGCGTCTGCCTTCAGCTCAGGTCATGATCCCAGGGGCCTGAGATCAAGCCCCACATCAGGCTCCCTGCTCAGCGGGAAGCCTGCTTCTCCCTCGCCCACTCCCCCTGCTTGTGTTCCCTCTATTGCTGTGTCTCTCTCTGTCAAATAAATAAAATCTTTAAAAAATAAAATAAAATAAAATAAAACTAGATTTGGATTTTGCGTTTGACTAGATATCCTGGTTACAACTGGAATTCTAACCTCTCCATGTATTTTAAGGCTGGACCATTAAAAAAAGAGGGACCCATGCAGATAACAGTTGAAGATCTACTGACTGTGAAATTAAAGAAGACACAGTGTTTTGATGAAAGGAAGAAGGTAAGATGTCACTGACCCACATGATCTTTCAGCTTTTAACCTGGTTGTCCCTTTCTGGAAAATAAACATAAGTCTCATGTACTGGTAAGTATTTGATGTTTTAATTGAGTAGTTTTGGATCTCCTCAACAAAATGTGTAGATCCCAAAATTACTTAATTAGGCAGTTTTATCTACCAACCATTAGTCTATAAAGAACTAGAGACATACTTTGAAGCTTTGAAATAAAAATTGAGTAGTGGATATTATCTTACACATACTCAGCATTCAAGTATTCATTGTTGCAGCATGTTTACATTTTGAATGATATTTTTAAGTGTGTTTTTTGATACTGTCTCATTTTGTGATTAAAGCTTGTACCATCACCAAAGGCACAGAGTCCACTAGTTACTGTCTCTGACCTGCAGCGTGTCACCCTGAAGCCCAACTCCAAAGTGCTATCAACTCGAGTTACAAATGTCTTGATGTAAGGAACTACACTGTGTTATGCTCTACTGTTACTTAAAAGAATGATTTTTTTGCTTATCTCTAACTTTAAAAGTTATATATACTCATTGTAGAAAACTGGAAATCCACAGAAAAGTTTAAAGAAGAAAACAGGGGTGCCTGGGTGGTTCAGTCAGTTAAGCATCTGCCTTCAGCTCAGGTCATGATCTCAGAGGGGAGTCTGCTTGTCCCTCTGCCCCTCCCCCTGCTTATCTCTCTCAAATAAATAAATAAAATCTTTAAAAAATTTAAAAAAAAAGAAAAAATCATTCAAATAACTGTATAATTGAAGATAGCTATTATTAACATACTGTTGTTTATCATTCTAGTCTTTGTGCAGGTATCTACTCTATTATTTCCATTTCATGATGCTGTTTATTATACAATACACCATTGATTTAATAGTGGATTTGGGGGCGGGGGTAGCTCGGGGCGCCTGGCTGGCTTAGTCAGTGGAGCATGTGACTCTCGATCTCCAGCTGTGAGCTCGAGCCCCAAGCTGGGCACAGAGATTACTTTAAAAATAAAATAAAATAAAATAAAGTAAAATAAAAATAAATGGATTTGGGAGGAAAAGAAATAATATCAAGAATTTTTTTAGGGGTGCCTGGATGGCTTAGTCGGAAGATCTTTGGGTCATAAGTTTGAGTCCCATGTTGGGGATAGAGATTACTTAAAAAAGGAAAAAAAAAGGATTTTTAAAACAGCCCAATTTCAGAAATAATAAAATATGAAAACTAGTATATCTTGGATTCGGTGAAATCATGTGTGTGTGCACACATGTGTACGTGTTTGTGTACCTGTGTGTAATCATACTGTACATACAGTTAAGGCTTTTCCCGTTTAATGTGTCAAGAACTTTCCCCCATCTTATTAAAAATCACTTTAAAGCACCATTTTGACTTTTTCTGTATATATAGTATATTAAATGCAAATTTCATGGATAAACTCCTGTTTTGAGACATTTAGGTTGTTTATGATTTTTTTATCTCTAACTCTTCAGTGAACATCCTTGTCCACCATCTGTGTGCATAGCTGAGTCTTTCCCTAAGATGGATTCTTATATGTATAATTACTTATTACTTATTAGGACAATTATGTCACCTTATACTCCTATCAGCATCTATAGCTATTTTTGTTTTTAAGTAGGCTCCGTGCCCAACGTGGGGTTTGAACTCACGACCCCGAGATCAGGAGTCACAAACTCTAGTGATTGAGCCAGCCAGGTGCCCCTCTGCTGCTATATTTTAATGTAACAAATAGAACTACTTTCTAGGACATTGCCTATAGAAATGGCTGCTTTGCTTTGGGAAAGATGATAAAGTCTGGCAAGCTCTAACTTTTATATCTTTATTTCATCAGTACCCCTGGTAAAAGCCAAATAGATCTGCGGAAACTACTTAGAAAAGTTGATGTAGAGAGGTAATACACTCTCTTATCTTTATGCTTTCTAAATCCATTTGAAAAGTTAGCATAAAACACAGCTTCTAATATTGTCAGTACCTTTGCAGGAGCCCAGGTGGAACCCCACTTACCAATAAAGAAAATATGGAAACAGGAACTGGGCTGACTCCAGTAATGACCCGGGCCTTGAGGAGAAAGTTTCAGGTAAGCCTTTAGGGGGGAAAAAAAAAAGTTTCCTTTTCTTCAAAATCATTTATTTAGAATCGTATAAACCAAAGGATCTTTTTTATAATAATTTTTAAATGGCACCTTATGCTTTACAAAACACTTTCATATTTAGGCTTTATAAAATTCTGTGACATAGCTAACATTATCATCTCTACTTTAACCATGAATGTCTGGTTTTGTTAATTCCTTTAGATAAGTATTTATTAAGCACTTCCCATATGCCAGGCACTGTGCTGGAGTACTAGGGATACGGTGGTGAGCAAAAACAAACCTAGCTTTACTGTGTTGGAGCTTTTAGCCTAGTGGGGAAAATAGACATTAGTCAAATAATCACATATTTGTATAATTCTACACTGAGATAAGTACTATAAAGGAAAGGAACAGAGTTCTGTGGGAACCCATAGAGGAACTTTATCTAGCCTGGGTGATCTAGGAAGGATTCCCTTAGGAAGTGATGAAGTGAGACTTGAAGGATGAATAGGTGTTAACTGGGAAGGGTACCTATGGGATAAGGTGGTGCGCCCACCATGGATGTCTGGGAAGAAAGAGCTCCAGGCAAAAAGAACAGTATATGCAAGGGTCTTATGGTGGGGGGATCATGGCCTAACTGAGAAACTGAAAAGGAGCCAAAGCAGCTGTAACAAAGAGAGCAAGTCTGACAGTGGTGAAAGACAGGGATGGAGATATAGATAGGGAGCAGATCGTGCAGTTGCTAGGAAAAGGTCTCAGCAGCTTTCTTCTTTGTCACCTACATGTATGACCCATACACCAAAATCTAGTATATCATGGGGCCTGATGTGATTTCTTCCAAACCCTTTTGTCTGTCATCTCCCTGTTCACTTCTGTCACTGGATCTGTGGGGAGTAGCCATCCTTCTGCCACTCCTACTAGAGTGCTGGGACACAGGGCTGCTGGCCCCTTTGGCTATGAAGCTTGCATTTCCAAATCCCTCTGGAGATAGAGATACACCACGGACTTCACTGCTGACACTTTGCCAACCCAACACTGTCCTCCCTTTGTTTCCTCATTAAGAATCAGTGCCTTTTGCAAACAGCTTGGTTTCCTTCTTGCCAATCAACTTCATCCTCCTGGACACTACACTGCCTTCTTTGGAGGTGTGGCCACATCCAGTAGGGAGTCTACCCCCAGATCACATTCCTTGGTGATACCACAAATTATGAAGGGTGGGGGCAGAAGGCAGAGGCCTCACTGAAGGACTAAGGCCCTTCCTTTCTTTGTTCAGCTTTGGGATTCTTTTTTGTCCCTGCCCTACCCCATAATTACTATAATGAGTTGAGTAATGTGGAAAAAAATGAAATTACGATAAATAATAAGCACACATATTGAGCAACAACATCAAAAATCCCAGAAAAGATATCTGCTATATAAGGTATTCACCAAAATCCACTTAGTAGGAGGAAGTTTTTTAAAAATGGTTGTTCGACATAAAATGACTCTACTCCCCCTCTCACCACCCCCCCCCCCCCCCCCAGTCCTTAGGCTTCCTTTTTTGTTTAAGTCTGAAGCAACTGTATTAGTTAGGTTTTGCATTTGGTAACAAAATTTGCTTTTGCACTAGGTAACAAAAATCTGACCATTGTGGCTTGACCAAGTAGGGGCTTATTTTTCTTACCTACATATTCCTTTGGGAAGGAGGCAGGCCATAACTGGGACAGCAGCTTCACATGTCATCCCTGCTCTTCCATCCTTAATGTGTGGCTTTTATCCTCATGGTAAAGAATGCCTACACCTCCTGAAGCCCAGTGTCCACATTCTAGGCAAGATAAGGAGAAAGGCAAAGGACAAACGGTTATGCTAGCTCAGTTACCACTCTTCTCTTTAAACAGGTTCTATCCACCTTCTAATTATATCAGAAAAACTGGGAAAAGGGGTTCTGGCTGTATTGCTGCCCTGCACAAAATCTGGATTCTGTTAGTGAGGAAGGAGATCTGTGTTGGCCACAGGAACATAATTCATATTATAATTGGGACCGTTTTTTTTTTCATAGATGGCTCACCCTAGAAGCCCAACTCAAACCCTGCCACTTTCTACAAGCAGCTTTGATGAACAAAACTGATGCCAACTCTGCCTGACACCACATGATGATCCATAAAATACACAGATAAAATCACCCCAACCCTTTTTTTTAATGTAGTAGGGTGTGTATAAATAATTATACTAATATGTAATTCCATTTGAAGAATTAAAGTATGTACGGAGCCCCCATACACACTGTGGTATAAAGTGGGTATTTGGGTATTTTTTTAGTTTGCATGATCAATAAGAGAACAGATGGGAAAATGCATTCCCCAAAGTGAAGTTTTTTCTGGAATTACCCAATTTAGGTTGGAGAGGTTGTTCAAATTTAACTAGATAACAAATTTATACTCAGTAGGTGCAGTTTTGACATTAAGAAAATAACCTGATTCCTTAAAAAATAAAATGAAATAACCCGATTCCCATTCTTCTTGCGTATTCTCAGGTAATCAAAAAGAAAAGTATTTCAGCCTATAAAGCTAATGCATTCACTAAGTGCTATAGACTTGATCAGTAAAAAAGATCCTCTAGATTTTATTTCTGTTTACTGTAAACAGTTAAGAGGTAAGACCGTCCTCCATCCCAACCCAATTATTTTCCAAATGGATTTGAAGTAAAATGTCCAATATAACCTTAAAAATTAGAATGTACCATTTCTAGCAGTTAGAAATGGTATTTAGGTAGTCGTATCTGGTTTGCTGAAGTCTAAGATATTCCTTTCTTTGATATTTTCTGTCCACATTCATGCAGCTAATTTTAAGTTTTACGAGGATCTCAACATGAACCTTGTATTTTCCACAGTGGCCTGCCAAGGATTATCTGAAGTCCATAGCAGATTCTCTGTGAGACCTAATTCCTGTCCTCAATAGCCTATAGCTTCAGTAACAGTAATAATGCACACCTCACTGGATTTTTGTTCTTTCCTGCCCATCCAGGGTTGCCAGATTTAGCAATTACAAATATATGACAGCCAATTTGAATTTCAGATAAAAAACAAATAGCTTTTAAATATAAATATGTCCTGTTAAACAGTGGGTATGTTTTTTTAGTTTTAATATGTCCCAAATACTGCATGGGAGCTATATATTTATACTAAAATATTTATTCATTGTTTATATGAAATTCAAATTTAACGGGGCATTCTTTATTGTATCTGGTCACTCTATCGGTCAGTCCCGTACAAAGTTGCCAAGTATTTCTGGGAGCCCCCAGCTTGTCAGACATGTCTACTTAGTGGTGGACACAACTGTAGCTCCAGCCAAGATCCCCATTACTAATGTGTTAAGTATCACAGAGGAAGAGGAATTCTCATTAGGGTGAGTTCCTGTGACTGAAGGTTCAGGATTAGCTTTGATCCCTGCAGTTCTAAGAATAGGAAAGCAGCTGCCTCATGGATAGGAAATGAGGTGTTTCAGATCTTCACTGAACTTCCTAGCCTGACAGGAAGCAGCTACATGGATGCTATCCTTGAAATATCATCATTTTAGCATAGGCTACAAAAGATTTCCCAGAAATGCCTATATACCCACAGATAAATGCTGCTTTGAGATGCCAAAAAGAGTGTTGTGGAAAGTCACCAGACTGGAAAGCAGACCAGGGGGCCATGTTTTGTTCTTATGAGACCCACATTTATGTTTATAAACACATTTATGAATGAAAATTAAACAGGTAATAAAGTTAAGAAACATACCTACTTCTAGTTAAAAAACAAAAAACAAAACCTGCTAGCTACATTTATATTATATAAGAATAAAAGGAATGATCACTGAGAATAAAACATTTGAGTATTTGTGACAGTGTTTTATGGGGCACTTATGCTTATATTAATAAACCACCGTGTACTGTCTCAATTTAATTTAAATGATTTGATGATTTGATCATTCTTGTGGAATAAGGGTTCATTAAAAAATGCTATAGAAGGGGTGCCTGGGTGGCTCAGTTGTTAAGTGTCTGCCTTCGGCTCAGGTCATGATCCCAGGGTCCTGGGATTGAGCCCCACATCTGGCTCCCTGCTCAGCGGGAAGCCTGCTTCTCCTTCCGTCATTCCCCCTGCTTGTGTTCCCTCTTTCGCTGTATCTCTCTCTGTCAAATAAATAAAATCTTTAAAAAAAAATGCTATAGAAATCCTATATATAAACATTTATAAAGCTGCTATTGCCATTGTACCAGTATTAAAATATTTTCTATCTTATGTCTTTTACTAATTTTTATGACAGGTTTTATATTGTACCCATTTGAGAATCCTGTAAATGCTATGACTTCATTACACTGTTGCTAATTATATACTTCCAATGTTTATTTTCAGACTGAAAAACAACCAGACAATATAAAAACCAAGGTCCATCTGGTTATGTTTTTAAATAAAGAGCAATAAAAAACATTTGGCTTTTCTCTTGTTTGTTTTTACTAGAAATATAACAGAAAAGTACATAATACATAAATTAACAAATCATAAAGCAAATAAATGCTCATATAAACACAAGAGACATTATAAGTGTCTTTAGAAGCCCTGCCTATCTCCCTCTGCTAACACAGTCCCTTTCTTCAAGAAGTAACTACTGATTTGCTTGTGATAATAAATATTTCCTTGCTTTTACCCTCTAAATATACATCCCTAAATGCTATGGTTTATTTTGCTTGCTTTTGAACTATACAAATAAAATCATACATTATATATTTTGTTTATGTCTTCTTTCAACATTTATTTTTAGGATTCAACCATGTTATTGTGTAGTACAATAAAAAACAATAAGTAAACAAGATCACTTGTTTTTATTGTGTGAATATAGTTATCACTCATTCTATTGTTAATGGAAATTAGGGTTGTTTATAATTTTTGGCTATTATGAACTGTGCATGCCATTATGAACATTCTTGTATATGTACACATGTACAAGAATTACTCTACTATGTGTATCTAGGAGTGAAACTGCTAGGTTATGAAGCATGCCTATTTTCTAGGTACTGTCAAACTGGTTTTCCAAGTGGTTGTACCAATCCATGGTATAGCAAAGTATAAGAGTTCTTGTTGCTCCTGTTTTCTTCAAAAGAGTCTTTTCTATTGATTTTTCAACATTTTGCTTACTTGGGAAATCTGTACAATGTTTATGGTTAATATACACTTATTTTGTCTGGGTTTATAAGTCCAAGAACTGTTAAGATGATTTTATATCAGCAAAGTCACATACTAAACAGCAAATAATACACATGGTGAGGATCACAACGTAGTTTATATTGATAAATGTAGAATTTCTCATTTTAGTTGGATTTTCAAAAAGAGATAGGATCTGGGGGCACCTGGGTGGCTCAATCGGTTTAACGTCTGCATTTGGCTCAGGTCATGGTCCCAGGAACCTGGGATCAAGGCCTTCGTCAGCGGGGAGCCTGCTTCTCCCTCTCGCTCTACCCCTCCCCCCCATGCTCTCTTTCTCTCAAGTTGATAAAACTTTAAAAAGATAGGATCTGAACATACAGAAGTAGAGAAGGGAACAAGTAAAAAGCAAATAGACAGTTTTTTTTAATATGTATATGAAAGCATTTTTTTTAAAGATTTTATTTATTAGACAGAGAGAGGGCACAAGCAGGGGGAGCAACAGAGGGACAGGGAGAAGCAGACTCCCCGCTGAGCAGGGAGTTGATGCAGGGCTCGATCCCAGGACCCTGAGATCATGACCTGAGGGCTGAACGCAAATGCTTAACCGACTGAGCCACCCAGGCGCCCCGACAAACAAATTTTAAGTATGTTAAAAAAAAAACCCACTCCTACTCCTTCCTGAATTCTTATTAGTAAATAAGAATTGGTTGAGAAGCCAAGTATAGCTTAATTTATTAAAAACACCACCACTATGGACTTAGGGCTCCATCCTTCCTTTGAGAATTAAATAATTCTTTCCCCCATCACAGTTTTATTGAGATATAACTGACATATAACATTGTATTAGTTTAAGGCATACAACATAATGACTTGATATATGTATATACTGCAAAATTATTTCCACAATAAATAGATAAAAAGAGGATGAAAACTACAGCATAGGAAATATAGTCCATAATGTTATAGTAACTACAGTGACAGATGGTAACTACAATTATCATGGTTAGCATTTTATAATATATAATTTTTGAATCACTATGACGTACACTTGAAACTAATGTAATATTTTATGTCAACTCTACTTCAATAAAAATAAATAAATTTTAAAAAACAATAAAGAGAATGTCTACCCAAAACATGCACACAGATATTCATAGCAGCTTTATTAATAATTTCCAAAACTTGGAAGCAACTAAGTAGGCAAAAGGATAAATAAACGGTGGTACATCTAGATAACGGAATATTATTCAACACTAAAAAGAAATGAGCTATCAAAGCATGAAAAGACGTAGAGGAAACTTAAATGCATATTACTTAGTGAAGAAGCCAACCTGAAAAGGCTATGTACTGTATGAGTACAACTACATGACACTGTGGAAAAGGCAAAACTATGGAGATAGTAAAAAGATCAGTGGTTGCTAAGGGTTGGAGAAAGGAAGAGTGAATAGGTGGCACACAGGATTTTTGGGGCAGTGAAACTATTATATACGACACTGTAATGGTGGTCCACCATTACACATTTGTCCAAGCCCATAGAATGTATAACACCAAGAATAAACCTTAATGTTAACTACCAATTTGGGGATAATAATGATGTGTCAACCAATGTAGGTACATAGATTGTAACAAATGTACCATTCTGGAGCCAGATCTTGGTGGAGGGAGGATGGGGGTGGGCAGAGGTTACAATGGAACTTTCTGCTCCATTTTGCTATGAACCTAAAACTGTTTTAAAATAAAAGTCTATTAAAAAAGAAAGAGGGGGGCGCCTGGGTGGCTCAGTTGGTTAAGCGACTGCCTTCGGCTCGGGTCATGATCTTGGAGTCCCGGAATCGGGTCCTGGGATCAAGTCCCGCATCGGGCTTCCTGCTCAGCAAACTACCTGTTTCCAACTGTCTTTTTGATCTCTCGATTCCTACAGTCTCCGGTTAAGGCAAACCTTGAACAAGCTCCGCTGCAGCAATAGGGAAACCGCGAAAAACTAGGAGGAGCGGGAGGCGGAACCTAAAGTGAGAGGAAAGCAGGAACTGAAGAAGCGGAGGAGGGATTTCGCAAGTGGACGAAAGCCGGGTGGGTTTTCAGGGCGGACCGGAAAGAGTCTAGAGAAGCCCCAGAACCATGGCGGGTCCTGTCAGCTTGCGAGAGCTTCTGATGGGAGCTTCATCTTGGACCGGCTCTGAAAGTCCGGAGGGATCCCCTACAGAGGGCGGAGGGAGCGTGGCTGGTGGACCGGAGCCTCCTTGGCGAGAGGATGAGATCTGCGTGGTGGGAATCTTCGGCAAGACGGCTCTGCGACTGAATTCCGAGAAGTTCTCACTTGTGAACACGGTTTGCGACCGACAGGTCTTTCCCCTCTTTCGCCACCAAGATCCTGGGGATATAGGGCCTGGAATCAGGACCGAGGCTGGAGCCGTCGGGGAGGCTGGTGGAGCCGGAGACGCTGGGGCTGGGGCGGGGGATTCGGTTCGGGGAGGTGTAGCTGCCGCTGAAGGTAACCGAACTGAGCCGGGCTCCCAGGACTACAGCCTTCTGCAGGCCTATTACAATCAGGAGAGCAAAGTTCTTTATCTTCTTCTCACTTCCATCTGCGACAATTCGCAGCTTCTGCGGGCTTGTCATGCCCTTCAGAGCGGGGAGGCTGGAGGTGGCCTCTCTTTACCTCATGCAGAAGCTCACGAGTTCTGGAAGCATCAAGAGAAGCTGCAGTGTCTCAGTCTCCTTTACCTTTTCTCCGTCTGTCACATACTGCTTCTGGTCCATCCCACTTGTTCCTTTGACATCACTTATGATCGAGTATTCAGAGCCCTGGATGGACTCAGACAGAAAGTACTGCCCCTTCTCAAAACAGCCATTAAGGATTGTCCAGTTGGCAAAGACTGGAAGCTAAACTGCCGACCTTGCCCACCTAGACTCCTTTTCCTCTTTCAACTCAATGGAGCCCTCAAGGTGGAACCCCCTCGGAGCCAAGACCCAGCTCATCCAGACAAGCCCAAGAAGCATTCTCCCAAAAGGAGACTGCAACATGCCCTGGAGGACCAGATCTATAGAATCTTTAGGAAGAGTCGTGTCTTGACTAATCAGAGTATCAATTGCCTCTTTACCGTGCCTGCCAACCAAGCTTTTGTGTACATAGTTCCAGGAAGCCAAGAGGAGGACCCAGTAGGCATGTTGCTGGACCAACTTAGGAGTCATTGTACTGTGAAGGACCCAGAATCTTTGCTGGTGCCTGCACCCCTTTCTGGGCCCAGGCGATACCAGGTGATGAGGCAACATAGCCGACAGCAGCTTTCTTTCCACATTGACAGCAGCAGTTCCAGTTCTTCGGGGCAGCTAGTGGATTTCACTCTTCGGGAATTTCTGTGGCAGCATGTGGAGCTAGTGCTAAGCAAGAAAGGTTTTGATGACAGTGTGGGCAGGAACCCACAGCCTTCTCATTTTGAACTTCCCACTTACCAGAAGTGGATCTCAGCAGCTTCAAAACTGTATGAAGTAGCTATTGATGGGAAAGAGGAGGACCTGGGGTCTCCCACTGGGGAGCTAACATCTAAGATTTTAAGCAGTATTAAAGTCTTGGAAGGGTTTTTGGATATTGACACCAAATTCTCAGAAAACCGGTGCCAAAAAGCTTTGCCCATGGCCCATAGTGCCTATCAGTCAAATTTGCCTCATAATTACACAATGACTGTCCATAAGAATCAGCTTGCTCAGGCTCTTCGAGTGTACAGTCAACATGCTAGGGGTCCAGCCTTTCACAAATATGCCATGCAGTTACACGAGGACTGCTACAAGTTTTGGAGCAATGGCCATCAGCTCTGTGAGGAGAGGAGTTTAACTGATCAACACTGTGTACATAAATTTCACTCATTACCTAAATCAGGTAGCTAAAATTCTCTCAGCATTTAGAAATCAGAACTGAGCTGTGTTTTTGTTTCTTTTTTTAAGTAATCTCTTTGCCCAATATGGGGCTCAAACTCATGACCCTGAGATCAAGAGTTACATACTTTACTGAGTCAGTGAGTCACCTTTTTATTCTTGTTTTAAGAGAGGCTTTCATTATGTATTGATACTTTAAAAGAGCCCTACAGAAATTTAGTTGCCTCAAATTTAAGTTTTCTCTTCTGCTGTAAAAAGAAAATAACAGCTATGACTACTAATTATTTTCTTGTATTTAAAGGATGAGCCGTAGGGAATTAGTAAATGAGAACTGTTAATATAAATTTTCAAAAATTTCATATTAACATTTTTATCTTGGAGTTTTTGTTGAACTAAAAAGAATACAATGAAATATAAGGTCACCATGATGATGATAAAATTGTCTTAGAAAACCTAAGACTTTAGATTGAAGATATATGTCATTTTATGTATTTTCAGTTGCTTCTCCTGCTGTGTGCGTTTAGTCAAGGTTTTGTGTTTTTGGTAGTTGTCTTTTTTTTCTTTTTCTTCTTCTTCCTTCTCATTTCCAAAGTACTGTTTGGAGAAATTTGGGGGTTAGATGCTATAGAATATAAAATAAATTTGATTCTGCATTGTGTGTATGAAATTAATAGTGAGTGTTACATTTTCCAGGAGAAAAACCAGAGGCCGATAGAAATCCTCCTGTGCTGTATCACAATAGCCGAGCTCGATCTACTGGTGCCTGTAACTGTGGAAGGAAACAAGCACCTCGAGATGATCCCTTTGACATCAAGGCAGCTAACTATGACTTTTATCAGGTAGACTCTAAATTTTTTCTACCTTCTTTTTTCTCCCTCCCCTTTTTTTGTTAACTGTCATTTAAGTAAAAATACATATTTTCAGAAGCAAAGTACATAGAAAAGTAAATGTGACTGGAGTGTGATCTAGAGACAAGGGAAAGTTCTTTATATGTATTTATTTGCTTACCCATTAATTGTTTATCTTGTTTTTTTAGAATGAAGAGTGTGTTATTTTATTTTATTTTATTTTATTTACTTATTTTTTTTAAAAGATTTTATTTGAGAGAGCGAGAGAGCACAAGCAAGGGGCAGGGAGACGGAGAAGTAGGCTCCCCACTGATCCGGGAGCCTGGGGTGTGGCTCAGTCCCAGGACCCCAGGATCATGACCTGAGCCGAAGGCAGCTGCTTAACTAACTGAGCTACCCAGGCACCCAGAGTGTGTTATTTTAAATGAAAAGTTAACAAGGTTGTTAATTTTATTTTGTTTCTTCCTCTATAGCTTCTGGAAGAAAAATGTTGTGGAAAACTGGATCATATCAATTTCCCAGTATTTGAACCAAGTACTCCAGATCCTGCTCCTGCCAAAAATGAATCTTCTCCTGCCCCTCCAGATGCAGATGCTGATAAACTTAAAGAAAAAGAACCTCAGACTCAAGGAGAGAGCACAAGCCTGAGTTTAGCTTTGAGTTTAGGCCAATCCACAGATAGTTTAGGTACCTATCCAGCTGATCCACAAGCAGGAGGAGATAATCCAGAAGTTCATGGTCAAGGAGAAGTAAAAACTGAGAAGAGACCAAACTTGGTTGATAGACAGGCATCCACAGTTGAATATCTCCCAGGCATGCTACATTCAAATTGCCCTAAAGGTCTCCTACCCAAATTCTCCAGCTGGTCATTGGTTAAACTAGGCCCTGCTAAGTCTTATAATTTTCATACAGGTTTAGACCAACAGGGCTTCATTCCAGGAACAAACTATCTTATGCCTTGGGACATTGTCATCAGGACTAGAGCCGAAGATGAAGGAGACTTAGACACAAATTCTTGGCCTGCTCCAAATAAAGCTATTCCTGGAAAGAGGAGTGCAGTTGTAATGGGAAGAGGAAGACGGAGAGATGACATAGCTCGAGCATTTGTGGGGTTTGAATATGAAGACTCTAGAGGTCGGAGGTTTATGTGCTCAGGACCTGACAAAGTAATGAAAGTAATGGGAAGTGGGCCAAAGGAGTCTGCTTTAAAAGCCTTGAATAGTGATATGCCATTATATATTCTATCATCATCTCAGGGTAGAGGGCTAAAACCACATTATGCTCAACTTATGAGGCTTTTTGTTGTAGTTCCTGATGCTCCTTTGCAGATAATACTAATGCCCCAGGTAAGAAATAAGACCTTTTCCATCTTCAAACAAAAAATGCTGATCCTTGTTTTGATTTTTTTTTAAGTACAGGATAATATTAAATTATTTCATTAAACAGTTCTAAATTTTAAATACCTTTTTTACCTAATATTCTAGTTCTTGAAAAATAAGTCATGAGTGTGTTAATCAGGTCACACTATCAATTCACATTTTATAGCTCAAAGGCAGAACTTGAAGTTAAAAGTCTGTAGAAAAGTAGGATAATATTTGAGACTAAATAATATAATATTGAATATGATTAGAGCTACGAGTGTACCCATTACCTCCTTAATCTTATATGGTCTTTGAACCTATTGTTTGTTTAGGCATTTATCTCACTGAAAAATGTCAAAATAAGTACATTAAATACATTACCTTTATTTTTTAGGTTCAACCAGGCCCACCACCGTGTCCAGTATTCTACCCAGAAAAACAAGAAATCACTCTCCCACCAGATGGCCTCTGGGTTTTGAGATTTCCTTATGCATATGTGACTGAGAGAGGACCTTGTTTCCCTCCTAAGGAAAACGTGCAGTTAATGAGTTACAAGGTGCTCCGTGGAGTTCTGAAAGCAGTAACACAATGAGTGTTTTACAACCAATTCAATCTTAAAGCTGGTGTTTGGTTTTGGTGTGTTGGGGGGGGTGGTTTTGGTTTTGGTTTTGATACATGTATGCTGTGTTTTCTTGAATCCAAAATGTGCTTTGGTTACAGGAGTTCAGTATTGGGACAATAATTGTTCCACTATTTCATGATACTATTGATATTTATTGTAAATGGGCCTACAGCTTGCTAATAAACATTAGTTCTTCTAGAAAAGGACATCAAATACCTGGTTGATACCTCTGTTTTCTTTTGTTCCTGTTTCACTGTCCATAATAAAACATGTTTCTATCATAACTGAATGTTACATAATCATGTTGAGCCAAAACTTTGTTTTGGTTCAAATGATGTTTTAGTTGGGATTTTCCTTAGGATGCCACTTCTGAAATTATCTTCAAAATAAGATGATCCAGTAGGTAATGGTATGAGGACTTAATTGCAAAAAAAGGCCTGTTGTTTGGCTCACAATTCTGGTACCTGAGTTAGGCTGTTTTGTTCTTAGTATTTTAGTCCTGAACTGATGAGATGTCATATTTTATTTTTTATTTTTTTATTTTTATTTTATTTCATTTTTAAAATGAATGCTATCTGAACTAAAACTTTTTTTTTACCCTTTTTCTTAAGTAATCTCTACACCCAACGTGGGACTCCAACTCTGGAAATTAACTTACATTCTTCTTGGATCTCATCCTTATTTTTAATCCTATTAATTTTTCATTCCTTGTATATCAGTTTTAACAATCACAATTGCTTTTGTACTAAGCATGGTTTTTGGTTGGTTTTACTAAGTAGTGCAGGCATTTGGAAAATACAGCTAGATTGCTCTGTAGGACATGTATTAATAGTTGTGTGGGTTTTTTTTTAAAGATTTATTTATTTTAGGGAGAGAGAGAGTGGGGGGAGGGGCAGAGGGAGCCAGAGAGGGAGAGAAGCAGACTTCCTACTGAGAATGACACCAGACATGGGGCTTGATCTCATGACCCTGAGATCATGACCTGAGCTGAAACCAAAAGTCAGGTGCTTAATTGACTGAGCCACCCAGGCACCCTTGTTTTTGTTTTTGGGTTTTTTTTTTAAGATTTATTTATTTGAGAGAGCGAGACAATGAGAGAGAGAGAGAGTACATGAGAGGGGGGAGGGTTAGAGGGAGAAGCAGGCTCCTCGCTGAGCAGGGAGCCCGATGCGGGACTCGATCCAGGGACTCCAGGATCACGACCTGAGCCGAAGGCAGTCACTTAACCAACTGAGCCACCCAGGTGCCCCTTGTTTTGTTTTTTTAATAGCCTTGAATAACAGGGTGTGTAAACTTGTAGGTTAAAGGAACTGTAACAAAGTAGTTTGTAAGAACAAATAAGGTATCAAAAGAGCAAACTTGTGTCTTTTTTGTGTGTGTGTTTCTTTTTTGATGTCATTCTTATGTGAAAACATTTTACATTCCTGCTTAAATTAGTGATTTTCCTTAATTATTTTTTTTTAAGATTTTATTTATTTATTTGATAGAGACATAGTGAGAGAGGGAACACAAGCAGGGGGAGCGGGAGAGGGAGAGGCAGGCTTCCCGCAGAGCAGGGAGCCCTATGCAGGGCTCGATCCCAGGACCCTGGGATCATGACCTGAGCTGAAGGCAGATGCCCCTCCTTAATTATTTTTTATTACAGAAGCCACCCTAATTTGAATTTCTGTAGTTTTTAAATACAAAATTTTTATGCTATTTGTATTTACAGCCTGCTTGAAAGACAATTGCAGAACTTCATGTTTTTATCCATAAATTGGTTTAGAGAATGTTGCATTAGAGAAATGTGGACTATACAATTTATATTGCTTACTGCCTTTCACATTAATGATATAAACCTTATTCAGCAAATTTCCAAAGTGATGATTTTATTAAATTATATTTCGGGGCACCTGGGTGGCTCAGTCGTTAAGCGTCTGCCTTCAGCTCAGGTCATGATCCCAGGGGTCCTGGGATCGAACCCCACATCAGGCTCCCTTAGCAGGGAGCCTGCTTCTCCCTCTCCCCCTGCTTGTGTTCCCTCTCTCGCTGTGTCTCTCTCTGTCAAATAAATAAATAAAATCTTTTTTAAAAAATTGTATTTCTTCTGTAGCAGCATTTGAATTGTCCTTTGCTTAGCAGATGTTTCTTTTTTTATTGAGATATAAGCAGATGAATCAAAATGATTTTTTTAAGATGCACATTTTACCCATATTTTATTTTATTTTATTTTAAGATTTTATTTATTTGACAGAGACACAGTGAGAGCAGGAACACAAGCAGGGGGAGTTGGGGAGGGAGAAGCAGGCTTCCCGCCGAGCAGGAGGCCCGATGCGGGGCTCGATCCCAGGATCCTGGGATCATGACCTGAGTGAAAGGCAGACTCTTAACGACTGAGCCACCCAGGCGCCCCTTACCCATATTTTAATGTTTCTGAATCGGGATGCATTTTTACAATCAATGTAACTTTTTAATGTACTACTGCTTCTTTATTTCCCCTGAAGAACTGTTAAGTTCATTTGTATTAAATAGATAAGAACCCCCCCAGGAAACTTGTTAAAAATCTAGACACCTGGGCCCCATAAGAGCAGGTGACAATTCAGGAGGTCTGGAATATGATAAGGAATTTGCATCAAAATGATTTTTTTTGAAGAATCACTAGGTCAGAAGGGACTTCACAGGATATCCTTTGGCCTATTGGTAAGTCCGTTGTGTCTATGAAAAGTTGTATAGAATTTTAAGAAGTAAAATATATCTTATTCAAGGAGTGCTTATTAAAGGACTAATATGATAAATCTTTCTTCATGTAAATTACGTTATTCTGATTTTTTTAAATGGCTTCACATGTTGGTTTAAAGTTAGGTTCCTTGGGCGCCTGGGTGGCTCAGTCGTTAAGCGTCTGCCTTCGGCTCGGGTCGTGATCCCAGGATCCTGGGATCGATCCCCACACTGGGCTCCCTGCTCGGCAGGAAGCCTGCTTCTCCCTCTCTCACTCCCCCTGCTTGTGTTCCTGCTCTCGCTGTCTCTCACTCTGTCAAATAAATAAAATCTTTAAAAAATAAATAAAGATAGGTTCCCTGTAGTACTTAAACAGGGAGTCTGTATTTTAGTTGAAAAACAAAAAACTTCCGAGGAACAGTAAAACAAAGAAAATTAGAAAAATGGGACTAGGAAAGCCTGATTCACAAAAATAACAATAGCTACTCTTTACTGAACGCCACAGAATAGTAATAGCTATTTCATGAGTGTCCACTTGTTAGGTACTTTACTAAACATTTGCGTACATTGCCTCTAATCCTCAAAACGTTGCAAGATAAATGTATTTTACAGATCAAGAAATTAAAGTTTGAAGTGGTTAAATAATTTGTCCAGGGTCACATAGTAGGGAGTAGCAAAGTCAGAATTTAAATCAAGGACTCTGATTTCAAAGCTGTACTCTTCCTGTGTCCTGCTTTCTTAAAAAATATAAGATTGAAAACTGCATGTCACTTCCTCCAACTGAATATTTGACTATGGTCTTAAGACTTGTAAATGGGTGAGTTTTGGGGGTGCATAGGTGGCTCAGTCGGTTAAGCGTCTGCCTTCAGCTCAGGTCATGATCTTGGGGTCCTGGGATCGAGCAGGGAGCTGCCTCTCCCCCTGCCTGCCACTCCCCCAGCTTGTGTGCGCTCTCGCTCTATCTGACAAATAAATAAAATCTTAAAAAAAGAAAAATTGGGCATGGTACCCCCAAAATATCTTAGTTTCTTTTAAGACTATGAATCTTGATTCTCTCTAAACTGTATTGAATATTTATATTAAACCATCTCTCATTCCAGATTTTCTCCTGTATAAAGTAGTACTAAAGTAGATTGGAGCCAAAAAAAAAAAAAAAGATTCTACTGCTTAAGAAACCTGGACAAGGGTACCTGGGTGGCTCAGTCAGGTGAGCAACCAACTGACTCTTGGTTTCAGTTCAGGTCATGATCTCATGGGTCAAATGGATTGAGCCCCATGTTGGGCTCTGCCCTCGTCAGGGAGTCTGCTTAAGGATTCTCTCCCACTGCCCTCACCCACCCCCACTCTCTCTCTCAAATAAATAAATAAATCTTTAAAAAAAAGAAAAGAAAAAGAAACCTAAACAATTTACTCAATTCTTGAGTATTATTTTCTCTAAAATGGTAATGATTCAATAACAAATAATAAAATGGTAATGATAATTACTATTTATCACAAAGGGTGTTTGTGAGGAGTAAAGGAGTGTATATAAAGCTCCTAACAGAGGGGCATATAAATAAATTCTTGATAATAGAGATATTTTATCTTGAATTTACTTTTTAAAGGTATCCCATAATTCTAAGTTTTGGAGATGGTGAATACATTTTGGTTAGTTCTAGTCCTACCTTTTATAATCAGGTAAACAGTGTCTAGTACATGCAAAACACTATGTAAGCACCATGATGTGTAGCAGTTTTGTAGACTTGATTTGTACCTTTCCTCTTGTATCTTTCTGTGGTCTTTTAACCCTGATCTAATTTTTGTTAGTTTGTTTATGCTTCAGATATGACACCTCTCAAATCCTTTGGCCATTTCTCACTTCTTTCTGTCTCCTACAATTTTGCGCCTTTCCTAAGATGTGGCAAATAGAACTGCACTCAGTTTTTGGAAGGCTGCATAATTGTGAACAAAGACCAGCTACTAGTTTATGTTTAATTTTCAGTATTCTGAATTATGTTTATTGGCCTAAGTTGGCACAGCATTTCACTGGGTTGGTGTTTTAAGGAAGTAGTTTACTGCATCTTCAAACATTGGATACCATCTAAAGCTTTAGTTTGTTGATCTTGTAAAATGAGGATAATAACACCCTTACCTACCTCAAAAGATAACCTTGGTTCAAACTCCTAAAGTTGTGTTAATTGAAGTCCTTTACAAACTCTTATAAATAGAAAGGATAGTTATTATTCTTTGTAACTGAGCTCAGATCCTATCATATTATAAATAGAATATAACTATTTTTCCCAAATCGTTCTGTGCTAAAAATAATCCTGCCCATAAGTATAGCCAAAAAATCATTTTCTTTTTTCTTTTTCTTTTTTTTAAGATTTATTTATTTATTTGAGAGAGAGTGCATACGTGGTGGGAGGGGCAGAGGGAAAGAATCTTCAAGCAGATTCCCCACTGAGTGCAGAGCCTGTTTCGGGGCTCCATGTAGAGCTTGATCCCACAACCAAGACTTGGAAGCTCAACTAACTGAGCCACCCAGGTGCCCCTAAAAATCATTTCTTTTCTTCAAGTATTTATTTATTTATTTGAGAGAGAGAGAGCATGAGTAGGGGGGAGGGGCAGAGAGAGAGGGAGAAGCAGACTCCCCACCGAGCAGGGAGCCCGATGTGGGGCTCCATCCCAGGACCCTGAGATCATGACTGGAGCCGAAGGTGATGCTTAACTGACTGAGCCACCCAGGTGCCCCTAAAAATAATTTTCTATTTGAATAGACATAAAACAAATTTCTAAAGAGTAAATTATATACTATGGTTCCCTTTTATTCCACTCTTAGAGGACTGTCTTACAACAGTTGATTATTACTTCCTTTCTCCTACTAAGTTATATGTACTTGAATTTCCAGTAATTTTTATCTTTGATTTTATACTAGCTGTTTTCTCAATATAAATGCAAGAATACCTAGCTTATAATCCCATTTAAAACATTTTTGTTTTTGAACATACCTTTGTTGTTTTTGTAAAACTAGCATGTAGTCACTATATCTGTTATTAAGAATTTGGGGGGGAGGGGCGCCTGGGTGGCTCAGACGGTTAAGTGTCTGCCTTCGGCTCAGGTCATGATCCCAGGGTCCTGGGATCGAGCCCCACATCGGGCTCCTGGCTCAGCGGGGAGCCCGCTTCTCCCCCTCCCTCTGCCTTTCTCCCTGCTCATGCTCTCTCTCTCTCTCTATCTCTGTGTCTCAGATGAATAAATAAAATCTTTAAAAAAAAATTTTAAATAAAAGAATTTGGGGGGGAGGCATCTGAGTGGTACAGTTTGTCAAGTGGCTCTTGGTTTCAGCTTAGGTCATGATTCCAGGGTCCTGGAATCAAGCCCCAAGTAGGGCTCTGCACTCAGTGTGGAGTCTGCTTGGGATTCACTTTCTGCCTCTCCCTCTGCCCGTCCCTCCACCTCATTCGCGTGCACTCTCTCTCAAATAAATAAACCTTAAAAAAAAAATTTTTTTTAAGATAAGAGTAAGTTACCTGAGATTCCACTGCTTTGCCAGTATTTTGCCAACACTTTCAACATTTTAGTGAATATCCTTCTAGGCATCTCTATGCATATATGTACATGAAGATATGTATTCAATCTTACATAATTGCAATCATAGAATACAAGAATACAGTTGTTTTGTAATGTACTTTTTTTCACTCGACAACATGTGGTAGACATGTTTCCTGTCAATAAATAAAAGTCTTATTAATGGCTGTACCATTTTCCCATATGATTTACAGTCTGTCTTTTATTATTTGATATTTGGGTTCTTTCCAATTTAGGGCTCCTACAAACAATGATAGAACACCATGATGCATACATATGTCTTTTTTAAAATTTTTTTTTAAAAGATTTTATTTGGGGCGCCTGGGTGGCTCAGTTGGTTAAGCGACTGCCTTCGGCTCGGGTCATGATTCTGGAGTCCCGGGATCGAGTCCCGCATCGGGCTCCCCGCTCAGCAGGGAGTCTGCTTCTCCCTCTGACCCTCTTCCCTCTCGTGCTCTCTCTTTCTCTCTCTCTCAAATGAATAAATAAAATCTTAAAAACAAAACAAAACAAAACTTAAAAGATTTTATTTGGGAGAAAGAGCATGAGTGGGGGGAGGGGCCAAGGGAGAGGGACTGGCAGACTCTCCGCTGAGCACAAAGCCTGACATGGGGCTTGATCCCATCACCCAGGCGCCCCATATGCATATGTCTTTTATTAATACTTGTGAACTTTTATTTGCAGAATAAACTGTTAGACTTTGGATTGATGGGACAAGGGGATATATACATTTTGCACTTTGACACATATTGCTAAATTGCCCTACTGAAAGTTGAACCATGCTCTAGCCTAGTTTCAGATTCCCAATGTCATAGTTAGGAATCCTGATGGCAGTCCATCAATCCAATCAGCACAAGTTTTCTTATTTTGAAAAATATCTCAATTTAATTTATGAATTCCTTCAGAACTCTTGGGTAAATATCTCTGATCCCAGTGATGTATATTCCTAGGCAATTGCATCTGCTATCTAGAGCACTGATGATTTGGGCAATGCAGTTGTAGATGGGATTTAAATGACAACCTAAGAAATTATTTTGTTTGTTTGTTTTTTAAAGATTTTATTTATTTGAGAGAGAAAGCAGAAGCAGGGGTAGGGGCAGAGGGAGAGGGAGAAGCAGGCTCCCCACTGAGCAGGGAGCCTGAGGTGGGACTCGATCTCAGGACCCTGGGATCATGACATGAGCCAATTGCAGACACTTAACTGACTGAGCCACCCAGGCGCCCCAACCTAAGGAATCATTAATTAACCTTTTATTTTTCAGAAGATCAATACTATCTTCTCCAACCAACCCCTTGAACTGAATTGAGATTGGTGACCTTGTTATAACATCAGCTACTAGCTATGTAATCTTGGGCAAAATACTTAACCTCTGCATACATCAGTTTTTTTTTTTTTTACAGGGAAATAGGCCAGGCACCTGGGTGACTCAGTTAAGCGACTGTCTTCAGCTCAGGTCATGATCCCAGGGTCCTGGGTTGGAGCCCCAGGTCAGGCTCTCTGCTCAGCAGGGAGCCTGCTTCTCCCTCTGCCACTCCCCCTTGTGCTCGCTCTATGTTAAATAAATAAAATCTTTAAAAAAAGAAAGAGGGGCACCTGGGTGGCTCAGTCATTGGGTGTCTGCCTTCAGCTCGGGTCATGATCCCGGGATCCTGGGATCAAGCCCCACATCGGGCTCCCTGCTCAGGTGGGAAGCCTGCTTCTCCCTCTCCCACTCCCCCTGCTCGTGTTCCTGCTCTCACTGTCTCTCTCTCTGTCAAATAAATAAAATCTTAAAAAAATAAATAAAAATAAATAAACAGGCCAGTGATTTCTTTTTTTTTTAAAGATTTTATTTATTTATTTGAGAGAGAGATAATGAGAGATAGAGAACACGAGAGGGAAGAGGGTCAGAGGGAGAAGCAGACTCCCCGCTGAGCAGGGAGCCCGATGCGGGACTTGATCCCAGGACTCCAGGATCACGACCTGAGCCGAAGGCAGTCGCCTAACCAACTGAACCACCCAGGCGCCCAGGCCAGTGATTTCTGATACACTTTCTTTTTTAACATTTTCCTCCCTATGATAATTGACTGTACTAAATTCCATTCTTGGTTTAAATAATGCCTTATTAACTTTGGTGGCTCTTGAAAAGTTGACTCCTTCATCCTGGTTGACTTCTCTGGTCATATTGGTATAATTAAAAAAAAAAAAGCTATTCTATTATCATTGCTTGCCTGTTCTTGCATTAGTTTTAATTTTTCTTGGGCCTCCAATAACCTGCTTGGTTACTTATTTTGATAGTTATGTATACTTTTCCCAAATTTGTTGGTGATATTTTAGAGAAAAATGTTTTAACTTCTGACAGTGCTTTACTTATATAGGATACTTTTAATGCTTTCATTTGACTTCATTAGATCCTCAGAATGCCCCTGTGAGGTTAGATACTATTATCCTCATTTTACAGATGTAGAAACAGAGGCTTAAAATAAGTAATATGCTCAAAGTCACTCAGCTTGTAAATGGTATAGCTGTTATCTATGGGGTCTAAGTTCAGAGCTCTATCTACTAAGCCACAGTTACCTCTATATTTGAAGGTTAAATATTCTTAGTTACATAGATTTTTTCCAGGTAATATTTATCATATACATGTGTTTATTCCCATCATAAATAGTAGTCGTTGAATTTAGATAAAAGTTGCTATCAGGTGAGATTTTGGTAAAGGGAAGCAGAACCATGCCATCAGCTGATCTATAGTATATAATTTGACAGCCCTACCTAACCAGATACTTTCCTTAATTCCTAACAAGGCAATATTTTTCAACTCATGAGTTTCCTTAAAATGTTTTAATTTAAAAAGTGTGGTTATATTTGGGTATTTTTATACTTAGTTCTTTTTCTTCTATAAAGGCTTTAACATTTCTCTGGATATTTTGATATTAGATCAAGAAATAGACTTACTGTGGTGGTAAACTGATGCAAAAGTCTTTTTCAGCTACTTAAAAAAATTTTTTTTATTCATTTTTATTTTAGAGAGCACACAAGCAGGGGAAAGAGCAGAGCGGGAGAGAGAGGGAGGGGGGGAAGAATCCCAAGCCGACTTGTGCTGAGATCGGAACCCAATTCGGGGCTCTAGCCCACAACCCTGAGATCACAAACTGAGCTGAAACCAACAGTCCAATGCTCAACCCACTGAACTACCCAGGTGCCCCCTTTTCAGCTACTTTTTTTTTTAAATTTAATGTAGGCCACCGTTTTCTAGAATCTTCATTGGAAAGAGAACTTCAACTATCTATTTTGACCTCAGACTTTTCTACTTAAGTTCTTTCCAGTTTATCTCTTAACTCAGGCAAAAGATCTGGCAGGCAAAGCATAACCTGATGGGAACTGAAACTACCCCCTTAAGCAATAGAGCCTGCCCTGAACCTGCAAGACCCCACCCATGATTGACTTTAAGACAGTGATCAGCTTGACCTTCACTGCCCTCCTCCTGCATGTAGCCAGCCACCTTTGTCCCACATTTTCCTTATGTAAACCTGGAAGTATGGATGAAAGGAAAACTAGTTGGGCCTTCTGGGATTTAGTTTCCTATCTAAGACTTTTAAGTAATAACCTATAACCTTGTTAACGTTTTCTTATTGTAAGTAGACTTGCAAGTCAACAAATATTTCTTGACTGCCTTTCCTGTACAAGGCGTGGGATCTCATTTCTCAGTGAAATGAGAAAGGAGACTGCCCCTCAAATATTTGACTGATAAACTAGTACCTCTTATGGTTATGTGTAACAACAGGGAAAACTCTATCTTGGCTAGACAAATGGATGGGTTTATAATTTGTTTTAGCAAGCTTTAACTCCTCCATTGGTAACAGTTCTTTGCAATTCCTAGAGTAGCGGCTAAGATGTGCCTGGAATCTCTCCTTTTTTGATGCAGATTTTCTAATTATGTCAGGCCTTCCTGAATTCAGGCTATCTTTTAATAGCCTTTTCTGCCTGAGTGATGGCGAAGGCACTGGCAGGTTTCCAAGCTCTCGCCTCAGTTTGGAGCTTTCCTGAAGTGCGGCGAGTTCTATCACAGAGCTAGGTAACAAACGCTCACTACCCGACCACTGCAGGCTCCTACCCAGCAGCCAGAGCGCGCCTGCGTACCGCAGCCCCTTTGTTGCTCAGACGCTTGGGATCTGGCTGCGCCTGCGTGGAGGGCTGGCGCCCACAAGTGCGCTGCACCGCTGGCACCGGCTGGGGGCGAGCAGACCTCGAGCAGCTGCCGCAGCCGCCGCAGCCGTTGCGACCGCAGCAGCGGAGTTCACAGGGCCCGGAGGTGGGAGATTTCCCATACGGTGGCTGAGATGTCGTCCACCGCGGCTTTTTACCTTCTCTCCACCCTGGGAGGGTACTTGGTGACCTCATTCTTGTTGCTCAAATACCCGACCTTGCTGCACCCGAGAAAGAAGCAGCGATTCCTCAGTAAACACATCTCCCACCGCGGAGGTGAGAGGGGTACCCAGATCCCGATGGCGGAGGTGGGGGAGGCTTTTTCCCCCACTAGAGCTTTGGGTCCTTTAGAGCTCTGCAAAAGGCTGGCGGGTGGAAATGGCGTGAGAGTTTGAGGAAGAACGGGGTGTGCGAAAGCGGGCTCCTTGGAGGTGAAGGCGATGCGAAGGGGAGGTCTCCTGAGGGAAGATAATGGGTCTTGAGACAGAGCCATGGTGGAGATCTGTGGAGTGCAGCGGTGTCAGGTGTTCTCTGAAGGAGGAAGGACTGGGGTGAGAATGAAGGGTAGATGGAGCGTTTCTCGGCAAATGGAAGGATGATCGCAAGGTCCCTTCCTGGCAGCGAGACACAAGGCGGGTGGGGGGGTGCGCAGAGCCGGGGTACCCTGCGGGCGAACGGGAACGGACTGCTCTGAGCGGAACCAGTGGCTGAGCTTGTAGGGAGATCCAGGGCGACAAGCTTCGAGGTTTGAGGAACTGCGAACCTAGAGCGTGCTGTAGCCTGGTTGTCTGCAGTCCCTGGGGACTGGTTCCTACCCTCCCCCCCACCCCTGTCTCCCTCTCTGAGCACTGAGAATTAAGAAGAGGGAAACCTAGTCACTGACCTGGGGACACTTCCCAAGGTCACAGTTAGTCTTGGGCTGGACTGGGACAGAAATTGGAGCGTCCTGGTTACCAAGGCAGCAAACCTTCCACCTGCTCTTTTTTTTTTCCAGCCCCACATTGCACCCCGGCAATGACACCTGGATTTCCTAAAGACAAAAAGATGATGTAGTTTATGACAGGACTGTATTGTTTAAAGAAAACAAGGAAGTTTTTTCTTGGAAAAGCATCTTACTAAAAGGAGCCTAGGTGGTCCACCCTGTAATTTCCCAAACAGCAGGCCAAATGTTTGCCTCTTCTTTATCTCAGAATAATGAGTCTTTATTTCATTTCAAGCATGATGTATAAAATGCTGTGAAATTGGATTAAGTCAATCAGTTTTAATTATTCTTTACAGATGAATGTTAAACTGGGTTAAAACTGCTTTACAGTTTTACAGTCTAATACTTGAAATGGTAAATTCTAGTAGTTTACAGTTTAAAACTTTATTTAGTACCATAACCCCCTTTCTAACAAGAATTGGCCAGGAATACAGTTTTTTAAAATATAACAGAAATACATTAGTATTCTTCTGTATAATCTGTACAATTTTGTTAAACATAGTTCTAAAGAGTGACTTCAATAGATGCTAGTCTCCTTACTCATGAAAAGCATCAAAGGTTTTAAGGGGTCACCAGCTAAGTGCCATGTAAATGCTTATTTGGTTTAATTAGATATACAGTGGGTTTTTTTGTTAAGTTTACTTACTTATTTAAGTAATCTCTGCACCCAACATGGGGCCTGAACTCACCACCCTGAGATCAACAGTTGCACACTCTTCTGACTGAGCCAGCCAACACAGCCACCCTGTGTTTACTGATTTTAAAAAAAGAAAAATGTGCTTACTAAAAACCCAAACCAAAACAAAACTAGATCCTCTAAAAAGCTATCTAAACTGTCATTGTGGGTGATCTAAATTTTATTTTAGAAGAAATACATGTTAATTTTTGAATTTTTGTGACACTCTACAGGTGAAAAAACCAGTATTCCATAGAGGTTAAAAAATGTGTGCTAAATCAATGTAGCCGATATCAAAACCAGGATAAGCTGATCTCCAGTTCTCACTTACTGTCAGAAATACTTTAAAAATATTTTTCCCTAGATATAAAGTCATTTTCGGTTGTTTCAGTTTCACTCCTTATATAAAAAATTTCCATTTGTTATTTGCAAATATGGGATCAGTATTTGTATATTCAAACTGCAGCTGTCATGAGAATCTTGTTAAATATCTGCAGACTTAAATCTTATTTACTTGTATGATGGTCCTAATGCACTGTAGTAAGTTCCTATGTTGTTAGTGCTTAATATGCTTTTGTTGAGTATGTGCACCAAATAATACAATTAAATCCAGAGTGATAGAGGAGATATTTACTAAAAAATACTTTGTAACTCAAGATACTAAGTTTCTGGAAAATAATAGTGGAGGAAGAAGTCACCTCCTTGATTATTTTTTATTTTTTAAAAAGATTTTATTTATTTATTTGACAGAGAGAGAGACAGTGAGAGAGGGAACACAAGCAGAGGGAGTGGGAGAGGGAGAAGCAGGCTTCCCACGGAGCAGGGAGCCCGATGCGGGGCCCGATCCCAGGACCCTGGGATCATGACCTGAGCCAAAGGCAGATGCTTAACCACTGAGCCACTCAGGCGCCCCTATTTTTTATTTTTGTCTTAGACACTGCCAACAGCAATCACTAGTCTCTCTGTGCATATTACTAACATTTAGGCTAATTCTCTATTTCCCTAACTTCAAATACCTGATTATTTCATGTAAACCGGATGTATGACCATTCCAAGACTGAAACATTGATCAATATATCTTATAAAGTACATGCACCAGCATTGCTGTAACTATATTATGGCCGCATTATCACCTGGGTTAGATTCTGAACCACTAGTTAGCCTTGAGGAGAAGACCTAGTTTCCTTATTTATAAATGGGGACTGTTTCCTTCTCTTTGGGTTGTTAGGAGGATAAGGTATATAAAATGCACTTTGAAAACTGAAAATTGTTTAGAAATATCTGCATGGATACAGGGATCTACATATGTGTTTTGTAGTAAAACTCTGAATTCATTGAGAAGAAATAAGATCACCATATAGTTAATGTTTTCAAAATTTGAATGAACATACTGCCTTTTACTAAGATTAATTGTCCTTGAAAGAGGAACTTAATGTTTCAAAAATTAAATGCTGTAGGTTTATTTTGTTCTTGCCTCTTTAGTGCATACATTGTATTACATTATATTATAATAGGATATGTAATACACCTGCCTCCCTTACTAGACTGAGTTTCTTAAGGGGGAGTTTCAGATTTTATTAATGCTTCTGTCTCTAGCTTCTAGTGCAGATCCTAACATAATTAAAATAATAAATTATTTTCTGCTAATTACTGCACGCTAGATCCCTCCCATGTGTTTCCTAAGTTTATCTGACCAAAGAACACCTTTTATAACTACAATGTATTGATGGAACACCAATAAGATCAAAGATATCCTTTGGATCAAATGGAGAGCAAGCAGTACTCTCAAAGGCCATTTTCTTAATTTCTCTATGAAAGCATGAATTTTATTAATTTTCTTTTCAATTGCATAAGTAACTCATGTTCATTGTAGAAATTTGGAAAATATAGAAATGAAAAAAGAAAAAATAGTTCCTAAAACTTTACTATCCAGACATAATGTGTTAACATTTTGAAGTATATCCTTTAAAAACCTATTTTCTGGTATTTGGAATCCAATAGTGTATATAAAGATTTTATCTATCTATCTATCTATCTATCTATCTATCTATCTATCTATCTATCTATCAATTTATGACAGAGAGAGCATGAGCAGGGGCGAGGGTCAGAGGCAGGCGCCTTGCTGAGCCAGGGGGCCTGAAGCTGGGCTCGATCCCAGGGCCCTGGGATCATGACCGGAGCCAAACGCAGATGCTTAACTGACTGAGCCACCCAGGTGTCTCCTGGAATCATAGTGTATATACATTTATTTCAGATGCCAACTGAGTTGGCTAGAGGTACAGTTGCAGGGAAATATGGAAATAACGTACTCTAATACTCTTTAATCTATCTGCATGAGCCAATTGAATTAAGCAACAGGCTTTTAAAAAAGAAGTCTATGTATTAGGGTTCAGTGGCCAACAAATAAAAAAAATCATCAACCCATGAAATCCCCCCTTCCCTCTTAATCTTTCATCCTTGATCTTGAGACAGAGTATTGTCACAATCTGGATATCCTGCCACAGAATGATTTGGAAAGTAATAAGTTTGAGGGTAAGTTTGCTGTCGGACACTGGCTGCTTCTGGGTCCTAAACTTTAATTGGATGTTCAAGGAGGAAATTGAAGCATCATTGAGTCTCAAAAGTGTCAGTGGAAGTGGCATTCTGCAGTTGGATCCTGAAACATGTTCCATGTCAGGGTATCAATTCTTTCTCTTCTTGTTCCCTCAGTCCTATTTTTAAGGAACTCTTCTCACTTTTCAATGAGGACTTTTTTCTTTTCTTTGCCTTTCTTTCTTTTTCTTCCTTTCTTTTTCTTCTTCTTCTTTTTTTTTTAGTAATCCCTACACCCAACATGGGGCTCAAACTTACAACCAAGAGATCAAGAGTCACATGCTCAGGGTGGCTCAGATGGTTAAGCATCTGCCTTTGACTCAGGTTATGATCCTGGGGTCCTGGGATTGAGTCCTGCATGGGGAGACTGCTTCTCCCTCTCTTTCTTCCTGCCGCTCCCCCACTGCTTGTGCTCTCTCTCTCTGTCAAGTAAATAAATAAAATCTTTATTTAAAAAAAAAAAGTCACATGCTCTTCTGACTGAGCCAGATAGGTGCCCTTTCAACAAGGACTTTTTCCTTATTCATTTCCTCAACTGATTCACTCATTCCTACCAATACCTTATTAGCAATGAAGTCATTTATCATTTATTTAATAGTACTTTCCTGCTTAAGAAAGCAAACTAAAATGTACTTAATTTCAGCAATGGCTAAAAGATATATATGTCTTAAATTGTATATAAATTTAGAAAAATTAAACATAAAAAATAACATTATAGAAAAATTATTGAAATTATGACCAGATACATAACAAAAACCACTTATCAATGAAGAGAGCATACATGTGGTAGTTAGTAAATGTTGCCTGGGTATCAGTATACAGTTTGAATATCCTTCTGTGCTATTGATGTGTGTAATTTTTTCTTATACCTATAAATACAGATTTCACCATTTTTTCCTTTTGAGATACAGAAATAAAGTGTGCAGTGTTCCAGGGAACTCATTTGGAGAAATGCTCTTGGTATATACCATCTCTACTCCTTACAAGCTCTTTTTGCTCTTATGTAAGTTGTGTATACTATTTCCAAGGCACACTGTAAATGTTGAATGAACAAATGAATTTAGAAATAAAGAAGAGGGCACCTGGGTGGCTCAGTTGGTTAAGGTCCCAACTCTTGATTTCAGATCATGAAGTCGTGATCTCAGAGTCGTGAGATTGATCCTCCTTGTTGGGCTCTGTGCTGGGCTTGGAGCCTACTGAAGATTCTCTCTCCCTCTCCCATTGCCCTCCTCCCTGCCTGTGTGCTCTCTCAAAAAAGGAAGGAAGGGAGGGAGGGAGGGAGGAAGGAAGGAAGGAAAAAAAAGAGGGAAGAAATGAAGAAGGAACTTACTTTATTGCTTGATTTACTGAAAAATTTCATTTTGAGTTGAGATAGGATCATATCTCAAACATTAGGATATGTTTTATTTGCACTAAGCTGTCTTTTCCAATATCAGAAAATATTTAATTTTGAAGGTTTCTTTGTGTGCGTGTGGCTGATGCATGTGGTCATATTTGTCATTGGTTTTATAAACATCGCACATTTATCATGTATACAAAGATGTTAATAATAGTGGTGGTTAGAGCACATCTATAAAACAACTCTACAATGTTTATCGGTATATAAAACATTTGGGAGACAAAAAGAAAACTAAGCAGATATTTCTTTCCTTCACAGCATCTAAATCTAATTAAAGATAGAAAAGAGAATGTTTCCTTTACTTTTCCTGTCCTATCAGAAATTAACTGAACACGGGGCACATGGGTGGCAGAGTTGGTTAGGTGTCTGACTCTTGGTTTTGGCTCAGGGCGTGATCTCAGGATCATGAGACTGAGCCCCTTGTCAGGCTCTATGCCCAGCATGGAGTCTGCTTGAGATTCTCTCTCCCTCTCCCTCTGCCCCTCCCCCTGCTCTCTGGAAGGAAGGAAGGAAGGAAGGAAGGAAAGAAAGAGAGAAAGAAAGAAAGAGAAAGAAAGAAAGAAAAAAGAAGAAAGAGAAAGATTAACTGGTTACAAAGTAATTATGAAGCACTATATAAGAGAGAGAAAGTTAGTATAGAATGAAAACTTGGGAAGTATATAGTGAAGCTATAAATAAAGAAAATTGGGACTTTTCAGAGAAGGTTTTGTCAAGTGAAAAATGTGAACTGGAAGAGGGAGGCAGTATGATGTAAGCAGAGGAATTATAAACATTAGGACAGCATGTAAAATCTGACACTCATTCTCTTTCCCATTTCATAATTTAATAACTAATTAAAAATCAAACATTTGTTTATATGTTGGATGGTGATTTGCAAAGCCAGGCATTGTTTAAATTGATTATTGAAGGAGAAGGAAAATTAGTGGCAAGCATGCTTCTATAAATGATAACGATAACTGGAAAGAAAAGGAATTCAAATAATTTCATGAGACGAGCTACCACCAAATAATTCCTTGGAGAGGAATGGCATACTTTTTCATTAGTCCCTTAGTTACTCTCCAGGCTTTCACCATATGAATCTAACAGGTAATTTGTGGGTGTTATCATTGTAGAATTTATCTTCAAACTTTATAAACAAGAAGAATATGGGAATAAGGACCAATATGAATAACTTATCTGTAAAACTGAAATAAAGGCATTCTACGAATGGCAGCGTAGAAGCTGCCACATAGTGGTAAAAAGATGGGATCTGAAATCATATAGCTTATGCTTGAATCAGTTCCCCTCTTTGGCTATGTGACTGTACCCAACTTTTTTCTGGTTGTGGGGGTTTTAATGAAATGATATATAAAGTGCTAAGTACAGTGTGTAGCTTCTATTAATTATTAATATCTTGATTGTCTTTTCATTGTTTATTTAATACTGGCTACTAATTTCATAAATTTATATTTATGAATTTATGAAATTAATAAAATCAAAGATCTTAAGTAACAGTGTTTTCATGCTTAAACTGTTAGGTTTAAATGAATAACATAGTAGCACTCTTTATCCTTTTTGGTCATATTCTAGAGTGTTGAGCAGACTCCACGCTAGTGCAGAGCCTGACATGGGGCTTGATCTCACCACCCTGAGATCATGACCTGAGCTGAAATTTAAGAGTCAGAGGCTTAACTGACTGAGTCACCAAGGTGCCCCAACACCAACTAGATTTTTAAAAGTCATTTAACCGGGCTTCTGGGTGGCTTAGTTGGTTAAGTGTCGCCTTTGGCTTGGGTCATGATCCCGAAGTCCTGGGACTGAGCCCCAAATTGGGCTCCCTGCTTCACTGGGAGCCTGCTTCTCCCTCTGCCTGCTGCACCCCCCCCTCTGTCAAGTAAATAAATAAAGAAACAGAAAAAGTCATTTAACCTAAAGAGCACTTTTTTTTTAAAAGAGCACTTACTTTGACAAAAGCTATAATCTTAGATTTACTTCATGTTTTCTATTGTGCAACAACTGTAAAACCTAAAATCAAAGTAGCTTTTTTCACATGGGTATTCTGTTCTCTCTACTAAACTATGGGACTCTAGAACATTCAGTTAATATATTCATTTCTTTATACTTTGTGTTTCTATTGATTATTAATTAGGTTGCCATAAAAGTAAAATCTAACAATATAAAAGAAGAAAATTTTAATACTCTCACAAATATGTCCAGATGGTATTGTATGTGAAACATTTTAATGCTAATACTCGAACAGTACCATAAACTTGAAGTGTTTCTTTTTGCTAAAAAGAAATTGGCTGTTTTTCTTAAGTATTTGGAAAAGTATTTCGTGTTTTTCCTGTACATCCCATTAATTATTTAGTAATACTGAAATCTTTTTAGTTTTAAAATATTTTAAAACTTATGGCTAGTATGTTATGTTAATTGATTCTACCTAGTATATATAATATTAGAGGATGAGATACTTTTTATCTGTGTCCTTTTTGTCATTGCAATATTATTCATTCATCAGTCAGTGGACATTCACCAAGCACCAGTTACTATAATAGTGGCAATAGTAATAATAATAGCAATGATCCTTTACTTTTACTAAATAGTCACTATTTCATTAAATCTAATGCCATTAGTTTTAAAGTGCACATTTCCTTTTCTTTTCGAGGTTGGGGAGGGGCAGAGGGAGAGAGAGAGAATCTTAAGCAGACCCCAACCCCAGCGCAGAGCCCAACGCATGGCTCAATCTTGGGCTCATGAGATCATGACCTGGGCCAAAAGCAAGCGTCAGACACAACCGACTAAGCCACTCAGGTGCCCCTAAAATGCACATATTTAATATGCTGCTGAGAGAGAAAATCTTGACAAATTATTACACACCATCCATCCATTGTAAAATGCACCCTAACTTTAAAAAGGGGAAAACTAATTTTTTGAATTGATGACATAGGGCACCTGACATGTGATTTCATTTAACTATGATCTCATAGTTAACTAAATCCTATGAGATAGGTGCCATCTTTATCCTCATTCTTTTTTTTTTTTTCTTTTTTAAGATTTTATTTTTTGGGGGGAGCACCTGGCTGACTCAGTCAGTAGGGCATGTGACTCTTAATCTTGGGGTCATGAGTTTGAGCCCCACTTTGGGGGTAGACTTTACTTAATAAAAAAAGTTTTTTTTTAATTCAATTTTTTAAAATTAATCTCTAACCCCAATGTGGGGCACAAACTCACAACCCTGATATCAAGAGTCTCATGCTGCACTGACTGAGATAGCCAGGCATCCCTCATTTCTTACAGATAAGGAAGCTCAGCCCCAGAGAGGTTTTGTAACTTTCCCAAGGTCATGCAAATATCATCAAATAGATTTGAGAGCAAAGATCCTAACTCCACCTTCAACTACTACACTATATATTTTTTTAAAGATTTTATTTACACTATATTGCCTTCAGCCAAAGTGATTAAAACAGTCACTTATTTTCAGTAATTCATAGGAAAGGGAGTCAGTTTAATAATTTATGATATGATAAATTCTTATTAGAGAGATGCATAAGAGAGTATGGGGATGTAGAGGAGATGGTTTAACTGTTTCTGAGGAGGTGTATATGTACCAAGTTCTCTTCTGTCTTTCCTATGACAAGCAGATATTGTAGGTTAAAAAACATGTTTAGGGGACGCCTGGGTGGCTCAATCGGTTAAGCGTCTGCCTTCGGCTCAGGTCATGATCCCAGAGTCCTGGGATCGAGTCCCACATCGGGCTCCTTGCTCAGCAGGGAGCCTGCTTCTCCCTCTGCCTGCCTCTGTCTCTCTCTCTCTGATAAATAAATAAAATCTTAAAAAAAAAAACCATGTTTAGGTTCTAACCTTTCTGTGTTGCTGTGGCTGTTTTAATCTTTGATTCTTCCTGGTGCAGCCAAAAAGCAATTCAAAATACCATTACACTCTTTAAAAAACTTGTAATGTCTACACAGTATATAAACATCAAGATTCACTAGATGTGTCTTATTAAAGTGAATTTCTGAAAAAATTAAAAAGTTCAAATTAGGGGCACCTCCTGGGTGGCTCAGTCAGTTAAGTATCAGCCTTCAGCTCAGGTCATAATCCCAGGGTCCTGGGATCAAGCCCAGAGCCATGCTAAGTGGGGAGCCTGCTTCTCCCTCTCCCCCTGCCCCTCCCCACTGCTTGTGTGTGTGTGTGTGTGTGTGTGTGTGTGTGTGAATAAATTAATACAATAAATGAATTAAAATTTTTTTAAAAATTAAAAAATTTTTTAAAAAGTTGAAATTAGCTAAGTAAATGAAATTTAATGTTTTCACAGGTGCTGGAGAAAATTTGGAGAATACAATGGCAGCCTTTCAGCAGTAAGTATATAAAAAGGTATTCTTTTATAGTTTATCTTTGAAGTGATGATTCACAAAGTGAAGATAGTATACATGTTGCATCCACTTGTTACAGTTGTTTCTATTTTATTAAAATAGCTTTTTTTTTTTAATTTAGCTAGTCTGAAGTGTTACAGAGTGTCTGGCTTCTGGATAACTGAAAAACTAGATTAGAGTTGTGGGTAATAAAAAGATACCATAGTTCTAAAGCTGAAAGAAGGCTTTTGTAACAAGGAACACACTGTGTAATGCTAATTAGTCTTGGAGAGAAAGAGAAAAGGAGAAAATGAAACAACTGTTAACATTGGTTGCTGTTTATGAATAGGATTATGTGTCTGCCCTGTAATTCTTCTACAGACCTGAACCTGTGATCTGGTCTTTCTTGTTTGAAGCCTTATGAGTGTTGGTCTTATTTTTTTGAATAAGGTAAATTAGATTATCCCCAATGTTTCAGTTATTCATATCTCCTATAGATCTCTTTTAGAGCACCTCACAGAGAAGCAGCAGGAGAGACAGGAATGAAAGCTGATTGATACCTTGTTCTCTGTCTTAGAGTAAATGATTATCATTAGTCTGTGTTAATGGTGAAAACACTGTTTTCTTTTCCCTGAAAAATAAAGCAGAGGATATGAAAAGTTAAACTCCATGGAAGACATTACCTTTCCATATTTAGTAAGAAAAATGTTTTCTGACACATTTGTTGAACCATTTTTATGCATACAATTGGGACAGAAATCAGAATTTGGCTTAAGTTTTTGTTCTGTTTCTTATCATTTAAAATGACTTAGAATTTAGGGGTGCCTGGCTGGCTCAGTTGGTAGAGCATGTGACCCTGGATCTTGGGGTTGTAAGATCGAGCCCCACCTTGGGCATAGAGATTAATTAAAAATAAATAAAATAAAAATAACAAAGACACCTGAGAGTTTATTTTTCCTGTTATCAGGTCCTAATGTACTGCTTCTCCATATTCTAGTTTCATCTAAATCCTGTCCTCCTGTGTTTGTCATTGCTTATTCTTTGTGTTCTCTAATACAATGCCTTTGACTATAATCCCCAAATTCTCTAAAACCCTAAAAATGCAAAAACGTTCCTCCTGTCTGTGGAAAAAACTTTCCAGATTCTGAAACAAAATAATTTAAATGACTTTAAGTCAAAATAAAATAAAATAAATTACTTTGTTATCTTTTCTACCGAGATCATATATGTAGATATCTTTAGATATCTATATAATATAATATATAAATCTAGATATATATAATGCATATATATATATATATATAATTTTATTTGTGCAGTTTACATTGAGACACATACACACATACACATACCTCCCCCCCCCGTATACTATGATTTATCAAATATTTGTTCCCTGGGATGTAGTGATATATATTACCTGGGGAGAAAATGCTTATAACTTCAAGTGATTTTAGCATTCTTTATATACATATATATATTTAAAGATTTTATTTATTTATTTGACAGAGAGAGACACAGTGAGAGAGGGAACACAAGCAGGGGGAGTGGGAGAGGGAGATGCAGGCTCCCTGCGATGTGGGGCTCTATCCCAGGACCCCGGATCATGACCTGAGCCAAAGGCAGACCCTTAACAACTGAGCCACCCAGGCACCCCTGCATTCTTTATATTTAAGGTATATTATTTTGTAAGTTTTTCCCCATATTTTTTGTTAAATTTTTACCAACCACCCTTATTTATGAAATTAAATAATTATATAATAAACTGTTTCTAAGAATGGTACATTTGTATAATAAATTATTTCTAAGGAGGGCGCCTGGGTGGCTCAGTTGGTTGGGCGACTGCCTTCGGCTCAGGTCATGATCCCGGAGTCCCGGGATCGAGTCCCGCATCGGGCTCCCTGCTCAGTAAGGGAGCCTGCTTCTCCCTCTGACCCTCCCCGCTCTCATGTACTCTCTCTCTCTCATTCTCTCTCTCTCAAATAAATAAATAAATCTTTAAAAAAAAATTATTTCTAAGGATGGGGTATAAATATTTTTATCTTTGAAGATTTTGATCATCTGAAAAGTTTTTTGGTATTCAGAGAATGTCTTACTTAGATGGTTTTTACTTGCTAGATACATTACATTTCCCATCTTCAGCAGTTTTTTTTTTTTAAGATTTATTTATTTGAGAGACAGCTCACAAGTGTGTGTGAATGGGGGAGGGGCAGAGGGAGAGACTCTCAGGCAGGTTCCTAACTGAGCATGAAGGCCCAGTTGGGGCTCCATCTTGTGACCCTGAGACCTGAGCTGAAATCAAGAATCTGACACTTAACCAACTGAGCCACCCAGGCACCCCTTGATTTAAACCAAAAATTTGTTGGTGGTGGTTTTTGTGTTTTATCTTATGCATCAGCGCTCTTGCTATCAACAAATACTTTTGTTTTCATTTACAACTATTCTATTAGTAGAATATTTTAACTGCTGGGATACTTAGGAGGTTTTTTTTTTTTAATACCTGCTTCATAAACAACAAGAAAAAAATCATGTAAACATACTATTTTCAAGGTACAGTATATTAAGAATGTGGAGTTATAATACATAATTGGCAAAAGACAGATACTGTGCTTAAGTATGGTATATCATCGATAGGATACTTAGTTGAGGGAGAAATAGTAAAAATAAAATGAGCAGCTAAAACTTAGATCTTATTTATGTGCATGTGTAGATAAGCACTTCACAAAGCATACATATTATGACATGGAAGGGAAAACAAGATACTAGAGAAAGTATAAATAATTGGTGGGGAAGCCTGGTTAAGATTAACCAGGAAATTGAAAAGATACCAGGACTAGAAAGTTATCATTTGGTACAGAGGAAGAAGCAATTTTTATTTTTTTAATTATTTTTAAAGATTTTATTTGAGAGAGAGAGCAAACACGTGGTGGGGGGAGAAGCAAAAGGAAAGGGAGAAGCAGACTCACCTGCTGATCAGGGAGACTGACTCAGGGCTCGATCCTGGGATCATGACCTGAGCCAAAGGCAGATGCTTAACCGAATGAACCACCCAGGCACCCCAAGAAACTATTTTTAAAATGTGAAATGTTTGGGGCACCTGGCTGTCTCAATCCAGAGAACATGCAACTCTTGATCTTGGGGTTGTGAGTTCAAGTCCCATGTTGGGTGTAGAGATTACTTAAAAAAGGGGGGGGAGGGGAAAAAATGAGATGTTTGAGATTAAGATGTGAGGGTAGAGACGCCTCGGTGGTTCAGTCAGTTAAGCGTCTGCCTTTGGCTCAGGTCATGATCTTGGTGTCCTGGGATTGAGCCCCACATTGGGCTGCCTGCTCAGCGGGCAGTCTGCTTCTCCCTCTCCCTCTGCCCCTTCCCCTGCTCATACTCTCTCTCTCTCAAATTAATAAATAAGATCTTTAAAAAAATTTAGAAAAAAAGTAATTAGGACTGAAGAGAAATAATTATATCTCACGATTAATTTCTTCCTTCCTGGGGCGCCTGGGTGGCTCAGTCGGTTAAGCGTCTGCCTTTGGCTCAGGTCATGATCCCAGGGACCTGAGATCGAGCCCCACATCGAGCTCCCTGCTCCACGGGAAGCCTGCTTCTCCCTCTCCCACTCTCCCTGCCCCGCTTGTGTTCCGTCTCTTGCCTTCTCTCTCTCTGTCAAATAAATAAATAAATAAAATCTTTAAAAAAATTCCTTCCTCCTTCCTTCCTTTCTTTCTCCCTCTCTCTTCCTTTCTCCCTCCCTCTCTCTTTTTCTTTCTTTTCTTTCTTTCTTTCTTCTTTCTTTCTTTCTTTCTTTCTTTCTTTCTTTCTTTCTTTCTTTCTCTCTCTCTCTCTCTCTCTTTCTCTCTTTCCCTCTCTTTCTTTTTGTATGTCACAATTTATAAAAAGTCCTGTAATGTGGTTTATAAAATGCTTTCACAAACACCTTAGGTTATGAATATGGCTCTTTTGTGATTCCTTTGAGAGCAAGAATCTTTCCTTATTGATCTCTCAACCCCTAACACCTAGTTCTGATGGTAATAGACTCTCACTAGTTACTTACTAAAGGAGATAATGGAATGGGGCACTCAGGAACAAAGCAGAACATTAACAGAAGACAAATGAAGAAGACAGAACCCCATCCATAATAAGCACAAAACCAGAAACTAAGGAATTGTAACACACACACACACACACACACACACACAGAGTCACTAAGACCTTGAGTATGTAAAATCTAGCTTTTTTAAAAATTTTTTATTTATTTATTTGACACAGGCACAGCGAGAGAGGGAACACAAGCAGGGGGAGTGGGAGAGGGAGAAGCAGGCTTCCCGCGGAGCAGGGAGCCCGATGCGGGGCTCGATCCCAGGACCCTGGGATCATGACCTGAGCTGAAGGCAGACACTTAATCACTGAGCCACCCAGGCACCCTTAAAATCTAGCTCTTAAGAGCTAATAAAACTAGGTTATTAAACCAGGCTGCCTTTGTAAATACCCATAGGACAATTTGATCCCGTGGTATTAACATGAATGGTAAAAGAAACAAATTGTTTTAGCAGTAGCTGGAAGTACAAGTTGGCAGACAGTCAAAGTAATTAATCAGTGACCCGGTTCTCATGATACATTTTTCAGAATATCTAATTAATACAATACTAATTTCTCATCTATGAAATAGGAACAGTAACAAACCTCAGTGGTGCGAGGAATAAATGAGATTCAAATAAATTCCTTAATATAGGGTCTGTTATTTATTTGTTTTTGGATTTACGATTTTTATTTTTTCCAAATTTTTATTTAAATTCTAGTTAGTTAACATATATAGGGACTGTTTTAAATCGTTATGTATTGTTTCTGTGGAATTTCAAGTAATTTCACATCTCTTAGAGCTAGAGTTTTATTTTTTTCTGGTAATGTTGAAGCTTTGGCTTCCCTATTTCTATGTAATCAGCTTGTCAGAAAGTCACCTATATTGGAGCACATGGGTGGCTCAGTTGTTTAAACATGGGACTCTTGATTTCTGCTCAGGTCATGATCTCAGGGTCATGAGATGGAGTCCCCAAGTGGGGCTCCATGCTCGGCAGGAAGTCTGCTTGATTCTCCCTCTCTCTCTCTGCTTGCTCACACTCTCTCTCTCCAAGATAAATAAATTAAAAAAAAAAAAAAAGAAATTCAGCTATAAAATATCTGGTGCTTCAGTTGAAGTAAATGCATATTATTATTTATGGGAAAATTTGAAGGCCAAAGTGATAAATTTTTTTTTCCCTTTTTCTGGCTATGTTCTAGCTATTTGTCTATAAAATTTGGGATCATTTACAAATTGTCCTGGATGCACTCACTTACTATTGCTCTAAGTTTTTATTAGCTTATTGATAAGACATAAGCCTACAATAAATAGAAACTATTTTTTATATAATTCCTAAACATGTCTAAAAACAGCCCACATTTCAGCTGAGGGCAAACTTCAAACTTAGAAAGATTTCTTAGGTAAAATGTATAATTTTTTTTTTATTTTTAATTTTTTTAATTGACTTAAAATTTTATTGTGCTTGCCTCGGCAGCACATATACTAAAATGTTATTTATTTATTTGTTTGTTTGTTTACTTATTTATTATTTTAAGTAGGCTCCATTCTGGGCATGGAGCCCAATGCAGAATTTTTTTATTTTATATATTTTTTGTTTTTTTAAAGATTTTATTTATTTATTTGAGATACAGCAAGAGAGAGGGAGCATAAGGGGCGGAGGTGGGGCGCCTGGGTGGCATGGGCGGAGGTGGGGCGCCTGGGTGGCTTAGTCGGTTAAGCGTCTGCTTCGGCTCAGGTCATGATCCCGGGATCCTGGGATCGAGCCCCACACCGGGCTCCTGGATCAGTGGGAAGCCTGCCTCTCCCTCTCCCTCTGCCTCCCTCCCTGCTCCTGCTCTCTCTCTCTCCTTCTGTATCTCTGTGTTTCAAATGAATAAATAAAGTCTTAAAAAAAAATAAGCAGGATGGAGGGGCAGAGGGAGAGGGAGAAGCAGGCTCCCTGCTCATGACCTGAGCTGAAGGCAGACATTAACTGACTGAGCCACCCAGGCACCCTGCAGAATTGTTTTTAAATACAGGAAAATATAGATAACCCCTGCTCTTACTCCCCTTCACGTACTCATACAAAAAAAATAACGAAAGTAAGATATGCACATGACCAAAAATAAGTAGTACCAATTTTTTTTTTTTTTAGCTATATGAAGGATTTTAGGATTTTATTTCAAAACTGTTTGCTGGCTGTGTGTATTGCTTACAGTTTCTACATTTCTTTTTTTTTAATTGAACACAATATAACAATAATATTTAAGGAAATTTAAAAATACAGAAAAGTAAATCTACCAAAAACTGTTTTGTTTGCTTATTTCTTTTTTTTTAAAGATTTTATTTATTTATTTATTTTGAGAGACAGAATGAGAGAGAGAGAGAGCATGAGAGGGGGGAAGGTCAGAGGGAGAAGCAGACTCCCTGCTGATCAGGGAGCCCAATGTGGGACTCCATCCGGACTCGATTCCGGGACTCCAGGATCATGACCTGAGCCGAAGGCAGTCGCTTTAACCAACTGAGCCACCCAGGCACCCTTGTTTGCTTATTTCTTTTTGCATTTTATTTTTACACATAAAACCGACCAATAAATATTCTCTTTTAAAGGTGGATATCCTTTAGAAGAGGACACAAAGTTAGTTATTACATCTTAGTAAGAATTAACATTAAGGAGCCAAGTTAGTTTGTTTTAAAAACATTAAGAAACTTTTACTCAATTGCTAAAACTTTATTCCTTAATTGATATATTTATATACAAATTTATATTTGTATTTTTATATTATGTGTTTCAAGTTTAAGTATAAAACAGAAGATACATTCACCCCACATAGGAGATCACAGACAAAATAAGAATCATGAGTGCTTATGTATTTAAAAGGATGTTCAGTTTTTCTTAGATTAAATTCCTGCTGTAATTCATTCTGTTGGTGATGAATAAATTGGTGTTCAAAATGTTGTCTTTTAGATATATTAATAATAGAAGTATCCTTATTTTGCACTTTAGAAGTTTATATTCTAAATATTTTTTAAATTTTATTTATTTTTGAGAGAGAGCAAATGGCAGAGAGAATGAGAGGGGTGAGGGTCAGAGGGAGAAGCAGACTCCCTGCTAAGCAGGGAGCCCGATGCGGGGCTCCATCCCAGGACCCTGGGATCATGACCTGAGCCGAAGGCAGACGCTTAACAACTGAGCCACCCAGGCGCCCTGAAATGTTAATAGATATCTAATAGATAAGTAAAACGTGGCTTCATTCTACTCATTTAGAAATGTATTAGATACCTACGATATACCCAACATCATGAATATTAGAAAGTATGGAGCAGACATAGGTCTTTCCTCTTTAGGAATTTAATCTAGTTGTAGAGACCTAACCTCATATAAAACCACTAGTAAACAATTTAAGTGCATGGGAATATATCGCACAAAAGTAATTTATCTACTTTTGTATCTTCTCACCCTACTCTGCTCACCACAGCTCTTATTCTTTCCATTCTTGAATTTTAAAAAGAAAAAACGTTTCTTTCTAAAACTTTCTCCCTGTTCCACCCATGTTTACTTTTTCTTCATCTTGAAATGTCACCCGTGGTGATTAGTGCATAAAGTGCTATGTGGGCATTTTATATAGAGTTTTTTAAACAAATACTATGGAGTACCAGCTGTGCAAGGTCCTGTGCCTAGGCACTAGGAATACAACAGTAAACTAGACATAGTCCACAAATCCTTTACTTAAAGATCTCCTGTCTCATTGGGCAGTGGGGAGATAAATGGATATATTCAGAGTAAACACAGGTGCTACAGGAAGTCCTGGCAATTTAGCAGTATGTAAACTGGTGACCCAATCTAATCTGGGAGGATTGGGGAAGATATCCTGAAGTGGTGGTTTCTAAGCTTAGACCCGAAGGATGAGTAAGAGCAGATAAGGGAAGGAAGAAAAACTTAAAAACAAACAAACCTGTTACTGTGTGTACATAATATACATTCCATAAAATGCATAATCTAAGTGTATAGCCCAGTAAATTTTAACATAATGTATATACCTTTGTAACCATCACTCAGATAAAGATGTAGAACATTTCTAGCCCTCTTGAAGGTATCCTTGTGACCTTTCCCAGTCCACATTACTTGTCCCTAGATAGCCATTATTCTAATTTCTATTATGATAAATTGATTTTGCTTGTTCCCAATAACATAAATGTAATCATACAGTATTTACACTTTTGTCTCTGGCTTTTCTTTCTTCAGTTTATACCTGTACAATTCATCCATGATGTGTGAAATAATGTTACCTGTTTTTTAAAGATATATTTATTTGAGAGAAAGAAAATGAGAGACAGAGAGAGAGAGGGAGGGAGAGAGGCAGAGAGAGAGGGAGAAAGCAGACTCCCTGCTGAGCAGGGAGCCTGAAGCAAGGCTTGATCCCAGGACCCTGGGATCATGACCTGAGCCCAAGGCAGATGCTTAACCAACTGAGCCACCCAGGCGCCCCTGTTATCTGTTTTTTAATAGCCAAATACATTCATCCCTTTCGGATATATACTTAAGCAGAAGTGAAATTGCAGGATCATAGGCTAGGTCTACATTTATACCTTCCAGATTGATGTACCAACTGACCCTCACACCAGCAATATGGAGTTCCAATCCTCCACTATCTTGCTAATTTGTTGTCAGCCCTTTTAATTGTAGCCATTGTGGTGGATATATAGTGCTATTTCATTGTGGTTTTGATTTACATTTCCCTGTTGAACTTTGATGTTGAACATCTATTCATACACTTATGGGCCATTTGGAAATCCTCATCTGTGAAGTGCCTGTTCAAATTTACATCTATTATTTTATTGTATATTGGTTGTTTTTTTGTTTTGTTTTGTTTTTTGTTTTTGCAAAAGACATTTCAGGCAAGAGTATTGAAAGTGTGGGGCTGTTTGGAGTGTAAGGTGTAAGGTGGGGAGGAGGTATAGAGAGCTAATATTACCCTCACTGTTTTTGCAAGTAAGGAAACTGAAGCGTAGAGAAGCTAAATAACTTGCCCAAGTAAGTGGCAGAGCCAGTGTCTATGGTTTTTATCCCCCAACTTTATTGAGGTATAATTGACAAATTATATTTCAAGTATACAATGTGATGATTTGATATGTGTATACATTGTGAAAGGATTCTCACCGTCAAGTTAATTAACACATCCATCACCTCACATCTTTACCCTTTTTTAGGGGCAGTGCTTGTACTCCTAACCACTGTGATATTCCCTTTTGTAAAAGTCATAGGATCTTGAATGTGAAAGGAACCTTAGCGATTGTCTGATGTAATCCTTTCAATTTTTGTTCTTTTTTTTAATTAAAAAATTTTTATTTTATCATGGTACAATATACATGACATAAAACTTACCATTTTAACTGTTTTTAAGTGTACAGTTCCATGTCATTAAATACATTCATGTTGTTATGCAACCATCACCACTATTCATCTCCAGAACTTTTTCATCTTTCTATACCAAAACTCTGGACCCATCCAATAATAATTCACTAACCCCTTTCCCCCCAGGCCCTGGTGACCACCATTCCACTTTCTATTAACTTGACTATTTTAGGTAGCTTTATATAAGTGGAATCATTAAATATTTGTATTTTTGTTTTTGGCTTCCTTTTTTTTTTTTTTTTTTTAAGATTTTATCCATTTATTTGAGAGAGAGAGAATGAAAGATAGAGAGCATGAGAGGGAAGAGGGTCAGAGGGAGAAGCAGACCCCCCGCCGAGCAGGGAGCCCGATGCGGGACTCGATCCCAGGACCCTGGGATCATAACCCGAGCCGAAGGCAGTCGCTTAACCAACTGAGCCACCCAGGCACCCTGTTTTTGGCTTCCTTAACCTAGCATAATGTCTTAAAGATTCCACTCACTCATGTTGTGGCATATATCAAAATTCCCTTCCTTTTTTTTTTTAAGATTTTTTTAAAATTATTTATTTATTTATTAAGATTTTATTTATTTGAGAGACAGAGCACAAGCAGGGGAAGTGGCAAGCAGAGGGAGAGGGAGAAGCAGGCTCCCCACTGAGCAAAGAACCTGATGCGGGGCTCAACCCAGGACCCTGGGATCATGACCTGAGCCGAAGGCAGATGCTTAACCGACTAAGCCACCCAGGCATCCCAAGATTTTTTTATTTTTAAGTAATCTTTCCACCCAACATGGGCCTTGAACTTACAACCCCAAGATCAAGAGTCACATACTCTACCAACTGAGCCAGCCAGGCTCCCCAGAATTCCCTTCCTTTTTAAGGCTGAATAATACTTCTTTGTAACCACATTTTGTTTTCTATTCATTAGTTGATAGACAAGTTGCTTCTACTTTTGGCTGTTATGAATAATTTTTCTATGAACATGGTTGTGTAAATATTTAAGTCCCTTCTTTCAAATCTTTTCTGTGTGTACCTAGAAGTGGAATTGCTGGATCATATGGTAAATCTATGTTTAATTTTCTTGAGGAACTGCCATTTTATATTCCCACCAACAATATACAAGGGTTCCAATATCTCCACATCCGGGCCAATACTTTTTTCTTTTTCTCTTTTCTTCCTTTTTTTTTTTGTAATAGCCACCCAGATGGGTGTGAAATAGTCTTATTGTGGGTTTTCTTTTTTAAGTTTATTTATTTATTTATTTTAAGTAATCTCTACACCCCATGTGGGACTCAAACTTACAACCCTGAGATCAAGAGTTGCACACTTCCAGCTGAGCCAGCCAGCCACCCCTCTGATTGTGGTTTTGACTGGATTGCCCTAATGATTAGTGATCTCTCTATGTGCTTATTGGCATTTCTTCTTTGGAGAAACATCTGTTCAAGTCCTTTCCTCATTTTTGAATCAGGTTATTGTGTTGTTGAGTTTTAGGAGTTCTTTATATACTGTGGATATTAATCCTTTATCACATAGATGATTTGCATGTATTTTCTCCCATTCTGTAGGCTATTTTTTTTTCACTTTTTAAAAAACTTTAAATTTAATTAATTAACATATAATGTACTATTAGCTTCAAAGATAGAGTTCAGTGATTCCTCACTTACATAATACCCAGTGTCCATTACATCACGTGCTATCCTTAATGTCCATCATTAGTTACCCTATCCCCCCATTCCACTCCCCTCCAGCAACCCTCAGTTTGTTTCCTATGGTTAAGAGTCTCTTACGGTTTATGTGGGCTACCTTTTTACTTTGTTGATAGCATCCCTTGATGCACAAAGTTTTTAATTTCGATGAAGTGCAATTTGTCTTTTTTTTCTTTTGTTGCCTGTGCTTTGATGTCATAGCCAAGAAATCATTGCCAAATCCAGTGTGGTGAAGCTTTTCCCGTATGTTGTCTTCTAAGAGTTTTTTCATTTTAGGTGTTATGGTTAGGTCTTTGATCAATTTGAGTTTAGTTTTTGATATGGTGTTAGGTAAGGATCCAACTTCATTCTTCTACATGTGGATATCCAGTTTTTGCAGCACCATTTGTTGAAAAGACTGCCCTTTCCCCACTGAATGGTTGAAAATCATTTGACAATATATGAGGGTTTATTTCTGGACTCTATATTCTACTTCATGGATTTATATGTCTGTCTTTATGCCAGCACCATATTGCTTTGATTACTGTAGCTTTGTAGTAAGTATTGAAATCAGGAAATGTGAGTCTTCCAACTTTGTTCTTCTTTCTTTTTTTCTTTTTAAGATTTTATTTATTTATTTATTTGACAGAGAGAGAGAGAGCACAAGCAGGGGAAGCAGCAGGCAGAGGGAGAAGCAGGCTCCCTGCTGGAGCAAGATGCAGGCTCAAGCTCAGGACCCTGGGATCATGACCTGAGCCGAAAGCAGATGCTCAACCAACTGACCCACCCAGTCACCACTGTTCTTCTTTTTCAGGATTGTTTTTACTCTTTGGGTTTCTTTGAGATTTCATATGAAATTTAAACTTTTTTCTTTTAGTAACAGGGCTCAAACTCACAACGCCAAATTCAAGAGTCACATGCTCTTCCAACTGAGCCAGCCAAGTGCCCCTCAGGCATTTTAGGATGGAATTTTCTATTTTTGCACAAAAACGTTTTGCAAAATCATTGGGATTTTGATAAGAATTGCATTGAATGTGTAGATCCTTAGGTCTTAATAATATTAAGTGTTCTAATCCATGAACATGGGATGTCTTTCCATTTATGTATATCTCCTTTAATTTCTTTCAGCAATGTTTTACAGTTTTCATTGTACAAGTTTCTTACTTCCTTGGTTAAGTTAATTCCTAAGTTTTTGTTTGTTTGTTTGTTTGGGGGGGAGGGGGAGAGGGAGAGGAAAAGAGAGAATCTTAAGCAGGCTCCATGCCCAGCACAGAGCCTGATGTGGGGCTCGATCTTATGACCCTAAGATCATGTCCTGAGCCGAAATCAAGAGTCGGACACTTAACTGACTGAGCTATGCAAGCGCCCATTTTTTAATTCTTTTTGATGCTATTATAAATGGATTGTTTTATGATTTCCTTTTCACATCATTCACTTTAATGTATAGAAATGTAACTGATTTGGGTGCCTGGGTGGCTCGGATGGTTAAGCGTCTGCCTTCGGCTCAGGTCATGATCCCAGAGTCCTGGGATCGAGTCCTGCATCGGGCTCCCTGCTCCTTGGGAGCCTGCTTCTCCCTCTGCTTCTCTCTCTCTCTCTCCCTCTCTCTCTCCATCTCTCATGAATAAATAAATAAAATCTTTAAAAACAAAAAAAGAAATTAACTGATTTTTGTGTGTTGATTTTTTTAAAAGATTTTATTTATTTATTTGAGAAAGAGAGCACAAGTTGGGGATGGGGTGAGGGGCAGAGAGAGAGGGAGAAGCAGACACCCCGTTAGCAGGGAGCCCGACACAGGGCTCGATCCCAGGACACCAAGATCATGACATGAGCCAAAGGCAGACACCCAGCTAACTGAGCCACCCAGGTGCCCCTGTGTGTTGATTTTTGTATTCTGCAACTTTAGTGAGTTTATTAGTTCTGGCAGTTTTATTTGTGTGTAGAGTCTTTAAGATTTCTACATACAAGACCATGTCATCTGCGAACAGATAATTTTACTTCTTCCTTTCCAATTTGGATGCTCAACCCCCTTTTTTCCTTACTTAATTTTTCTGGCTGGAATTTCTTTTTATTTTTTTTTAATTTATTTTTTTCTGGCTGGAATTTTCTAATCCTATGTTCAATTAAGGTGACAAGGGTTTGCACCGTTTTCTTGTTCTTTAATCCCATCATTTTATAGATGTGAAAATGTAGGGCTAGAGAAAGGCGTTTACTTGCCCATAGTTATACAGCAAGTTCATAGCAAAGCAGGAACTGGCATCCAGACCTTTTTAACTTCTGATCTGGTATTCTTTCCATTATGTTAGGTTGACAGCAATATGGATAGCTGGTTATGGAAAGGGGCAACATGATTCTCTTATTCTGTGTTTACTTTAGAATATGACACCAATAAATCATAATAGATGACAGTGTAGAGAAATTTTAGTGTTATGAGATATTTTGCTATTTGATTTGTAACTCCTAATTTTTACATCTGATGCATATAATGTAAATGAAGTTTACTTAACTTTCAGAATGTCATTATTCTTCTTTGCATTTCTTCAGTGCAGTTACAATTGGAACTGATATGCTGGAATTGGACTGCCATATTACAAAAGATGAGCAAGTTGTAGTGTCCCATGATGAGAATTTAAAGAGATCAACTGGGGTCAATGTAAACATCTCTGATCTCAAGTACTGTGTAAGTAAAAATGCATGATAAACTAATATCTAGTAGACATTAGGGCCTGTAGCGTTTTTAAAAACAATGAATGCCAGATAGTGCTCCAATAAATAGTAAAAAATAAATGATAGTGATTAAATAGTGAATGCCAAAGGAAATTATAAAAACTATTCTAATTTCCAGTGAGGATTTATACTCACTACAGAAATCTGTGGATACATCTTTGGAGACTTATTTTTATAAGTATTTTAACAAGATTACCAAAGTCCTCAAATGTAAAACTATTGTACATGAAATTGCTTGAAGTATTCTACAATTTATTTGATTCAGATTAAATATATGAATTAGTTTTAGTCTTCAAGTATGGGAAATCCGATTTTAGTAGTTTACTTGCCATTATAGTAAAGACTGATAAATGGATGGAAAATAATGCTTTATTTTACCACCTAAAGAAAACTTACATTAACAGGATACTATCTGTATGTGTACCCTGTATGTTTTTTGCCTGGTTGTGATCCTACTGTATATTATATATATTGTGTTGTTGGTTTTTTTTTTTTTAAGATTTTATTTATTTTTTGACAGAGAGAGAGACAGCAAGAGAGGGAACACAAGCAGAGGGAGTGGGAGAGGGAGAAGCAGGCTTCCCGCCAAGCAGGGAGCCCGATGCGGGGCTCAATCCCAGGATCCCAGGATCATGACCTGAGCCAAAGGCAGACGTTTAACGACTGAGCCACCCAGGCACCCCTATAGATTGTGTTTTTGAACACTTTAACATTATGGCATGATACACATTTTTCCATGCTTTTTTTAAAAAAGATTTATTTATTTTAGAGAGCGAGAGTGAGAGAGAGTGAAAGCAGGGGGAGAGGGAGAGAGTGAATCCTCAAGCAGACTCCCTGTAGAGTCCGACGTGCGGCTTGATCCCAGGACCCTGAGATCATGACCTGAGCTGAAACCAGGAATCAGACGCTTAACCAACTGAGCCACCCAGGCACCCCTGCTTTTTCTTTTTTTTTTTTTTAAATAGACTTTAGTTTTTAGAGCAGTTACGGTTCACAGCAAAATTGAGCAGAAAGTACAGAATAGCTTCTGACACTACATGTACAGCCTCCCCCTCCCCCATCAACATCCTGTACCAGAGTGGTACATTTGGTACAGTCTATGAACCTACAGTGACACATTATCATCCCAAAATCTATAGTTAACATTAGGGTTTATTCTTTTTTTTTTTTAATTAATTTATTTATTTAACAGAGATAGAGAGCACAAGTAGACAGAGAGGCAGACAGAGGTAGAGGGAGAAGCAGGCTCTCCACTGAGCAGGGAGCCTGATGTGGGGCTCGATCCCAGGACCCTGGGATCACGACCTGAGCCAAAGGCAGCCGCTTAACCGACTGAGCCACCCAGGCGCCCCTAGGGTTTATTCTTAATGGTGTACGTTCTATAGGTTTTAAACATAGGATGACATGTCGGTTTTAACATATAATGATGTATCAACTATTATAGTGTCGTACATAATAGTTTCATTGCCCTAAAAATGCTCAGTGTTCTGCCTGTTCATCCTTCCTGCCCCCCCGCCCCCTGGCAACCACTGATCTTTTTATTGTCTCCATAGTTTTACCTTTTCCATAATGTTATATATTTGGAATTTTGTCTTATTTAGCCCTTTCACATCCCATTCTTATTTTTCATAAACATTTCAAGTGACTGCAGTTATTCCATTGAGTGGATATAGAGTTATTTCTAACCATTCCTCCTCTGTTGTTGGGCATTTGAATTAGTTCTAAGTTTTCACCATTAGAGATAACACTGCACTGAACATCTTCATGCATAAAGATAAAGCTTTCTCTATATTTATATGCTTATATAGAGTTTTTCAAAGATATATATTTATGAAGGCATGTATATAAATATATTTATATTTATTGAAAATATCAATATAAAAATAAAAGTTATCTCTATTGTTAGTATATGTGCTGCCAAAGCAAGCACAAGTTATCTCTGTTTTTAAAATTATTTCCCTAAATAAACTCCCAGCAGGGAAATTACTGGGTAAAAGATTAGGAATATTTTAGTGGCTTAATATATATTGAAAGTCATTATTGCCAACCTGCTTTCTAAAAGTGTTTAAGAGTTTCAAAATCTGGGGCACCTGACTGGCTCAGTTGTTAGAGCATGCAACTCTTGATCTCAGGGTTGTGAGTTCAAGCCACACATTGGTCTCAGAGATTACTTAAAAATAAAGTAAAAATTTCTTAAAAAGTGCAAAAATGTGGTGTTAGAGGAATTCCCATTTTGCTGTACCCTTACCATTATTGGGTATTATAATAACAAAAATTTCCTAAATTTAAATTTTAATTAGCATTTATTTGATTATTTGTGAGTCTAAAGATTTTACTGTATTTAGTCATTTTTTAAAATTGTCTATCTTGACACTTGTCTACTGAGATATTTATATATTTATTATTTGAAAAGGTCCATATTAAATAGTACAGATTTCTTCTAAATTGTGAAAGTAAGTAGTTATATGTTTAATTTGCTGTTTGGGATGTTTGGCTAAAGCGTGCCTTATGTAAACATAGGTAATGTTTTTATTTTATTTTTTTGAAGAAGCAAATCTTTGTCTTACTGTAAGACACTAAAATACTTCAAAATTTTTGAGAGTTAACTGTTTTTCAATCATATCTTTTAAAGGAACTCCCACCTTACCTTGGCAAACTGGATGTCACATTTCAAAGAGGTAATATTTCCCATTTGCAGCTTACATATTGACATTAAAGTGTATTCATTTACACTGAGAATTGATATACATGTGTGTTTTCTTCTGATAATAAGTTCCGGCCAAAGGTACTGCCCTCAATACTTATTGTCTCAGACCTACAAATCTGAAATCTTGACCCTGAGATGAAGGCTAAAGATTTAATTGGCTCATTCTATTTAAATTTATGTACAGTTAATTTAAGCCTGAATACTAATTACAAGAAACCCAGATATTATTAGGGCTACTTTGCATTTCTGAAGCTTCAAATTCTAGAAGATTACTATAACTTGTAGTAATAATCCATCATAAGTAAAAAAAAAAAAAAATGAAAAGACATTGGAAAGACCTCCTTTCGGATCCTTACTGATTGTATACCATTTGATTTTATGTCATTTCACTGCTCCCTATCTTAAATTATTAGAGAGAATTCTATTACTTGGATTAACTACCCATTTCCTGGTCACCATCACTTTTTATTTTTTTATTTTTTTTTAAACTTCAGTGTTTTATTTATTTATTTAAAAAAATTTTTTTAAAGATTTTATCCATTTATTTGACAGAGAGAGAGACAGCGAGAGCAGGAACACAAGCAGGGGGAGGGGGAGAGGGAGAAGCAGGGTTCCCGCTGAGCAGGGAGCCCAATGCGGGGCTCGATCGATCCCAGGACCCTGGGATCATGACCTCAGCCGAAAGCAGATGATTAACGACTGAGCCACCCAGGCGCCCTCACCATCACTTTTTAATCATCAGCATAGCTGTTTTCTCTCTTGTGAGGGAATATTTCTCACAAAGGAGCATGCTCCTTGGCTGTTGGATTTGTTAGAATGGAACACACAGCTAGAGATACAGTTTGCTGAGCAGGTACAGGGTCCCACACGATCACAATTCAGCCTCATGTTTTGAATGATTCAAATGTAACTCAGTAAAACTACAAGATGCTACATGTTGTGGTCCTTGGTGTGGTATGGTTTGCATATAGTTAAAATCCTGGTTAAATGTCAAGGATTAAAGAAATGTAACTGCTCTCTGAACTAGATTAAAAATTGGTCAGTATAATTTCTCCTTGATTGGAAAATTTAAGAAAGCCAAATAAGAATCAGAAAATTGTTTAAATTAGCTATTCTAAAGGATGTTTAGATCTGAAAATTGTTTGATTTTACTTTCCAGGTGAGTATCATTAAGCTGTGTTGGTTTGCAGAAACATTTTTTTCATTCTTGTGATTAACAGGGTTATACTTGCCAAAGCTATTATATTTGTGTCACTTATGGATTTGTGAAGGTTAAAAACATTTCATAAGTGAAGTTTTTTGTTTGTTTGTTTTGGGGGGGTTTGGTTTTGGTTTGTTTAATTTTTTCCCTTGTAGAGCAAAGCCAAAGCTTCACAAAGGTTAAAAGATCCTTTGAGGAAAAAATGTTTTAATTTTTTTTTCAGGTTTTATACTTTCCTTTCTTTCTTTAAGTTTTTATTTAATATACCTTTTTTCATAAAGTCATAAAACTTTTGGGTGCCTGGGTGGCTCAGTTGGTTGAGCGACTGCCTTCGGCTCAGGTCATGATCCTGGAGTCCCGGGATCGAGTCCCGCATTGGGCTCCCTGCTCGGCGGGGAGTCTGCCTCTCCCTCTGACCTTCTTCCCTCTCATGTTCTCTCTCTACCATTCTCTCTCTCTCTCAATAAATAAATAAAAAATCTTTAAAAAAATAAAGTCATAAAACTTTTGAATATGCAGTGACCTTTGAGACCATATAATTCTGTCTCTTTCTGTTTTAGATAAGGAAACTGAGGCTTAAAGATGTAGATTAACTTAAGGTCATACAACAAATAAATCACAGATCTAGGACTTGAAACTAGGTCTCTTTCTAACCAGCCCAGTGTTCAGCTGCACCATGCTGCCTCTCCATCTGAAGAGTCTCTCACTCTTTTCTTTGATTAAGTAGGCTCCTTGCCCAACATGGGGCTTGAACTCATGATCCTGAGATCAAGAGTCACATGCTTTACTGACTGAGCCAACCAGGTCCCCCTAGATTCTCTTCAAACGCCTTATTAATAGCACTGCCATGTCTCACTTTTTAGACACCTATAAAAAGAATTAATTTTTGTTCATATTGCATTCAGTTTATCACAATTAACTTAAGACTCTGCCTCAAATGTGAAGTTTACTACATTTGAAATAGGCTAATATATAATACTGTAAAAACTTGATTCAGATTAGGCAGATAGTTGTTCCTTTTTTTTTTGATCCTATTCCCCTGCTCAGAACTGTTGCTTACTTTTCTTTAAATACTGGAGAGAGAGAGACTGCTAGCTCTCAGAGGAATACAAATTTTAGGCCTCTGGCTTTCTTTGTGGTTCACAATTTTACTGAAGAAGTAATTTTTTTTTAAGGTGCTGTGATGTGCCACAGGCTACATTAAAAAATAAATACAAAGAAAGAATATAAAAATGTGTTACCCAAAGGGTTTGTTATTATCTATCCTGCTTACTTGAAAATAGCCTTTTTTTTAATGAAAGATATATAATTTGGATAATCTAGAGTTGATCAGAATGGTCAGTTTTCAAGTTCTAGCATGTTTATAGAGGCCACTTCACTCATTCCATCGCCCAGCACATCTTAAGGCATATTCCTTGCCTATCACTCTTGTTTTCCTCTCTCTTTTTGTAGTATTTCCCAGTGGTTATCTTCTGCCCAGAACAATACTGGCAACAAATTTCTTTCCCCAACTCATTTTCTACATTCTATGCTGGCTGAGGCATTAATGTAAATATCTTCACATTACTTTAGCATGCGTTTTTTTCTTTGTTATTAACATAACTTTAATTTCCTTGTTTCTCCGACTATTAGATGTAATATTATTCTTATTGTATAACATTCCAAAGTTAGTGTTATCTGTTTGACTTTTTTCTACGTTGATCCTTTTTTTTCTTCAAAGTTTATTTATTTATTTATTTATTTGAGAGAGAGAGAGAGAGAACTAGAGAGATAACAGAGGGAGAGGGATAAGCAGACTCTCTGCTGAGCAGCCCAAGGCGGGGCTCGATCCCAGGACCCGGAGATCATGACCTGAGCCGAAGGTAGCCGCTTAACTGACTGAGCCACCCAGGCACCCGCTAAGTTAATCCTTGCAAACATCTTACCTGGATGTGGATAGCTATTGCCCATGGCAATTCTTTTGACTGCGAAATTAATTTCTCCACACTTAACAAGCTAACAAAATTTTTACTTAACTAAAATAGCAGCACTGTTTAAATGGAGTGTAGTGATAGAGGTGTTCTGTATTTGCAGTGTCAGTTATAATAGCCAATAACCACATGTGACTGTTGAGCACTTAAAATGTGGCTAGTCCATCTCAGGGACTGAATTTTTAGTTTTATTTAATTTTAATTTAAATAGCCCTGTGTGGCTAGTGGCTACCATCTTAAACAGTGCAGGACTAGACCATCATGTTCAGACTTTTTAGATTGTTAACAGAAACGAGTTTACACTAGCTTAAGGGAAAAAAGAAACAACAGATTTAGTTTATCATTAACTGTCTATAATAATGGTGGATCTGATGTTAAACATTATTGAATCCAAGGGCATAAAGGGGACTCTTTTTGAGTCATTCTGTGGTTCTGCTTCTCTTGGATCTTACCTTCTTCCAATGTAAATAGAGTTTGTCCTTGTGGTAGGGAACATGATCACTAACAACTCATTTATATCCTGCCCACACATTGACCCAAGGGTAAAAAAGCAATCTTCCTTTGAGCTTCAAGGGAAAGTTCTAGAGAAAGACACTGATTGGCCCAGCATGGGTCATGTGTCCATCCTTGAGATAGTCACTGTGGACAAAAAAATAGGCTATTGTAATAGATTAGACCTAGGTCATATGCATGCCCATGAGAATAAAGGGGGCGTAGGTCCTGTTTTTGAGAGCCCAATCAGAACAGTGTGGCATAAGGGAGATGCAGTTTTCCAAGGGAAGAAAGGGTGCTGGGTAGGTAAAACAAGCTAAATTTTTGTATGTTAACATAATTTTTACAGTTCAATTAGGTAGTGTATAGTAAGTCAAAACTCAATTATAAGTACTAGAAATCCATGTCAGGATAGTTTAAAAGAAATTTTTTTTAAGAATTTGGTTCTTAAAAAAAAATTTGGTTCTCCTAACTAAAAAGCCTAGAGGTTCTATGCCTTCAGACGTGACTAATTTCAGTTGCTTAACTAATAATTAGTCTCTATCTCTGTTTCTTGGTCTGGTTTCATCTATGTTAGCTTTGTTTTCAGGCACACCTTCTACACATAAAGATGGACTCTGCCAACATCAAAAATACATGATGCATTCAGCTGAGGATTTCAGGAGACCTCTCCTCATGTTATAGTGTTATGCTTAAGGTACATGTGCTCTCTTTGTGGCCAGGGAGACAGAGCCAAATGATTGAGAGTCTGGTCAAAATGATCCAGAGCCCCATCATTACAAGGAGTAGTAAAAAGGCAATAGGAATAGAATACATAACAGACAAAACAGTAACACATTTTTCCTTTTTTTTTTTTTTCATTTATATGCTGCCTTTTCTTTTTCCTTTTTTTTTTTTTTTAAAGATTTTATTTATTTATTTGACAGAGAGAGACACAGCGAGAGAGGGGACACAAGCAGGGGGGAGGGGTGCCTGGGTGGCTCAGTCATTAAGCGTCTGCCTTCAGCCCAGGTCATGATCCCAGGGTGCTGGGATCGAGTCCTGCATCGGGCTCCCTGCTCGGCAGGAAGCCTGCTTCTCCCTCTCCCACTCCCCCTGCTTGTGTTCCCTCTCTCGCTGTCTCTCTGTCTCTGTCAAATAAATAAAATCTTAAAAAAAAAAACAAAAAAACAAGCAGGGGGTAGTTTTTTTGTGACTCAGCTTTCGTTGAGTAGCTGCACTGATACAATTCTTTAACACGTTCCTGAATTAGCATTTATTTCCCTTGCCTGAACATATATATATTCTCAATCTCTGAAAATTTCAGTGGTGATATCATAGTAAAACTTTCCAAACAACCTCCGTATCCACTGGTAGAGTATAGGGGATTTTTTTTTTTCCTTCTACCCTCTAGGTTCTCAGCAAGGATTTATAACAAAAGAGAGATTAACAAGAGAAAAACAAAGAAATTTATTAATATGTGTATCATGGGAGAAACTCAGGGTTGAGTAACTTAAAGGCTGGCTAGAACTTGAGTTTATATAGCATCTTAACAAAAAAATCCAATACATTTTCAGAGAATTGACAAGACAAATAAAAAGGATTTTGAGTTTCTAGGGTAGCTAATCATGGGAAGGTAAATATATGGGTGAATAATGGGAGATAAAGGCTAGTCAATAGTTTGTTATGCAGAATTCTGTGGTGCTGATAAGGGTCTAAAGTTGTTGGTGATTTATGTTTTGTACAAATTTAAGTCTTGTTCCTAGGCAAATGGGAAAGAACAGAGTGCTTTTTTTTATCTGCTTCATTTCAGTTGCCTTCGGTTAAAAATAATCCTTATGGGCGCCTGGGTGGCTCAGTTGGCTAAGTGACTGCCTTCGGCTCAGGTCATGATCCTGGAGTCCTGGGATCAAGTCCTGCATCGGGTTCCCTGCTCAGCAAAGGAGCCTGCTTCTCCCTCTGACCCTCCCCCCTCTCATGTACTCTCTCTCTCTCATTCTCTCTCTCTCAAATAAATAAATAAATCTTTAAAAAAAAAATCCTTATGCCAAAGTGGCATATTTTGGAATGGTAAGCTCTTACCTTTCTGGGGGAATGGTTAAATTAAAATAATTAAATTGTTGCATAGCTACTCAATGGAGCATTTTAAAACCATTTAAAATAATAATTATAGAATAAGATTGGTGGATTATAATAATATCAATGTCATGGTTATGATATTGTACTGTAGTTTTAAAAGAGGTTATCGGGGAATCTGGGTAAAAGGTGCATAAATCTCTGTATATTTTTCTTATAACTCCAAATGAATCTATAGTTATCTCAAAAAGTTTAATGAAAATATTTTTAAATCATAATTCAAAATTCTAAGTGTATTAATATATAATATTTATTTTTTACTTATGTAAAAAGATCAGGTTAAGATCTATAGGTACACTATATTATAACTATTAAATTATGCATAGGAAAAAAAGACTAGAGAAAGTATACTAAATGGTCACAATGGTTATATCTAAATTGTTGGATTTTAGATGATTGTCCTTTTCTTTACTTTTCATCATTTTGTAAATGTCCTCTTTGAATACATACTATTGTGAAAACAATACTTTATCTTTTTTTCTCCCAATCCTCAAAAAAGTGAAAGTCATCTTTTAAAAATACCTTTAAAAATCTTGCTTTCTCAGCATGCCAATGTGAAGGAAAAGATAACCGAATTCCATTACTAAAGGAAGTTTTTGAGGCTTTTCCTAACACTCCCATTAACATCGATATCAAGGTCAACAACAATGTGCTGATAAAGAAGGTACGTGAGCCAATCCCTCTTCTGGGTATGTTGTATCGGATTTCACAAACTGAATAAGGCTACAGTAGGTGACTTCATAGATTGATAATATTCAAGGAAATATGACACTCTAGGGATCAGTATTGTTTTAAATAATGCCCTGGTAGAGGAGATCACTTTACTGTAGGAAGGCCTATTTCCAGAGCAAGCTGTCATGGATAAAAGTGAGCTCCTGTGAACCAATTGTTCTGGCATCGATATAATTAACTTCTTCAAATTTACTTGCTTCTTTTGTAGTTAGTTTATATCAAATGACTAAATAGTTGTCTTCTATTAGATAAATCATAGAATGGTAAAATGTAAGTAATTGCTTATATTTTATAAAATAATCTGAATTTACATATTGGTTCTTCCCAGAGTTTATATTACTCACTGGCAGAAAGTCAATTGTAATCAATTTTTTTAAAGATTATTTATTTATTTATTGGGGTGGGGGTAACGTGTAGGGGAGGGGCAGAGAGAGAAGCAGGCTCCCCCCCCGAGCAAGGAGCCCGATACGGAACTCAATTCCAAGACCCTGGGATCATGACCTGAGCTGAAGGCAGACGCTTAACTGACTGAGCCACCCAGGTGCCCCAATTGTAATCCATTTTTTAAGTGAAGTAATGTGAGCGGATTTACCAGTAGGCGCATGCATGAACTTTTGCATTTTCACACGTAGGTTTCAGAGCTGGTAAAGCAGTACAGACGAGAACACATAACGGTGTGGGGTAACGCCAGTTATGAAATTGTAGAAAAGTGCTACAGAGAGGTAAGCTTCAAACATGATACGGAATGATCTTTCTTGCTGTTGTTGTGTATCTATAAATGTTATCACACTAATAATTTTTAAAAGTATCTTATTTCAAAGCCTTGATACAAAGACAGATAGTACTGGGTGGAAGCCCCTAACCAGAAGTTTACTAAGAGGTAATGGATTTAATAGAAATAATGTACGTGGGCTGGCTCACAGAATTCTTATTTTCATATGCTAATAATATTAATTGTTTGCCAACATTTTATTATGTACATTATGAAACAAGATATGATTCCTGTCTTATAATGTCTGTTTTTTGTTAGGTTATTGAAATTTTTGTGTAATTTTAAATTGAGGAAAGGATTTTAGTCCTTCAACTCTATAGCTCAAGCTTCTCTGTTCCCTACCTCCCAAACAGAATTAATCAAATTAAGCCAAGATCATAGTTACCAGGTGGTATATAAAAGTAGGGGCATCTACCCACCGAAATTTTTCTGTTTGAAGAAAATATATCTATAAAAAGTTAATTGGATATATTTAGACATGGTATGCTAAGCCTCTATAAGCAAGTTTAGCTATATACTATAGCTATTATAATTTATATACTTATATACTATAGCAAGTATAACTAGGAGAATATGAAATTCAAAATGCTAAAAAAAAAACCTTAAGCATTAAAGACTCTCTCTCAGAATACAAGTGATAGTGCAGAAGAAAATACTGTGACACAAATAGCAATTCAAAATACAAAGATTTCTTTTGGGAAGGCCTTTCTTCCTAGCAAAGAAGGCAAAAACATAGATCCAGAATTGGCACCATTATAATTAAAAGTACCATTGAAGCCTTCATTAAGGCAAGTAAGTTTTATTTATGTGCCACAGGCTCTCTGAGATTCCAAGGTAGCTTGTGTACACAAGGAGAAGACAGTGATCATTGGGATAAATGGCTTCAGATGCTAAGAATTTAGTGCTAAGACTTTTCCATAACTAATCATTGTCTAAGGGTATTTTCACATGTCATTAAAAGTGACTGTACGGGAGGCCTCATGGCCTGCTGGTTGTTTTACATTATTCAAATGTTTTTTAAAAAATAAAAAATAGTGATAACAGCAAAATGCTGGAGAAGATGAGGAGAAGCTGGATCTCTCCAGCTTGCTGGTGGAAAAGTAAAATAGTACAGCCACTTTCTTCATTTGTTGGGTAGATTTCTTACCAAGCTAAACATACACTTACCATATTAACCAGTAGTCTCACTCTTGGGCATTTATCTCAGAAAAATGAAAACTTGTGCACATAAAAACCTGTATATGAATGTTTATAGCAGCTTTATTTATTATAGCAAAATATTGGAAACTCCCACCAGAATGCCCTTCAGTGGGTAGATCTCTGAACAAACTGATATAACCACATGATGTAATACTATTCAGCCATGAAAGGAAATGAACTCCTGACACCTGTAACAACCTGAACTGTCCTAATCCTCAAAGACATTTTGCTTAGTGAAAAAATTTAACCTCAAAAGATTACATACTGGAATCTCTATATTGTACACCTGAAACTAATATAACAGTATATGTTAACTGGAATTTAAAAAAAAATTTTTAAATAAACCAAAAACAAAACAAAAAGATTACATACTGTATGATTCCATTTATGTAACGTTCTCAAAACTGTACACATGAAGAACAGATAAGTGGCTGCCAGGGGAGAGAGACTGGGGGTGGGGTAGAGAGTGGGGGCAAATACAACAAAGAGGTAGGGGGAGGGAGTTCTTGACTGTGATGGAACTATTCTGTATCTTGACTTGTGGTGGTGGTTACATGAATTGATACAGTGCTAAAACTGCACTAAACCTGGGCGCCTGGGTGACTCATTTGGTTAAGCATTTGCCATTGGCTCAGGTCATGATCTCAGGGTCCTGGGATTGATCCCCATATTGGGCTCCCTGCTCAGCAGGAAGTCTGCTTCTCCCTTTGCCTCTCCCTCTGTGCTCCCTCTCTTACTCTCTTTCAAATAAGTAAATAAAATCTTAAAAAAAAAAAACTGCACTAAACCAAATGCACAAATGAATGCAGATTTTTTTTTTTTTTGAATGCAGATTTTAAAAGTGGTGAAAACTGAGTAAGATCTATAGTCTAATTAGCAGTGATATGCCAGGCCGGTAAGGCGTTAAAAAGAAAGGAGGGGAGAGGAGAGGAGAGGGGAGGGGAGGGGAGAAGTGGGGAGGGGAGAGGAGAAAGGAAAGGAAAGGGAAGGAAGAAGGAAGAAGGAAGGAATAAAAGAAAGAGAGAAAGAAAGAAAGAGAAAAGAAAACAAAAACCCCAGTGATCTACCAGTGTCAAGTCCTGATTTTGATATTGTACTACAGTTAGATCAAATGTTACCATTTGGGAAAACTAGGTTAAGGGTTCATGGGACTGTGTTTTTACAACTTTTTGTGAGTCTGTTGTTTCAAAATAAGAAGTCCACTTCTGACTCAGAATCACAGAACTTTTCCCTTGATTCACATACTTTTCTCGAAGCCTCTGGCTTTCTGTCATTTTAGAATTTAAAAACTCCAAAACCTGCAGCAGTAATTTTCAAACATCATAGTAAAAATGTCTCAGTCATATCTGTTATTCATATTATGAACATGCCATATAATTGTTATCGATTTATAAGAATTTTACATTAGCCCTTTAATTCCCAAATGCTAGAAACTAAAAATATAAAAATAACTTGGCTAATTGAATTTAAATTAAAAAAACAAAAAGAAAGAAAAATGGGGCACACAGTGGGGAGGGGAAAACATGTGGCCCTTAGGCTCACATAATGACTTTTAATTCATTCTTACTTAATGCAGTGGTTCTTAAGCCTAGCTGTATGTTGGAATCACCTGGAAAGTCTTAAAAAAAAAGCAAAACAAAACTAATGCCTGGGTCCCATTCCATAAATTCTATTTATGTTATTCAAGTATATTTGAAACATGATGTGATACTAGTGACTCCACAAATCTATACATTAGGCTGTGCTCACCAAAAGTGTAGCAACCAGCTGTTAACCATACAACACTATTATAATACCATTGACTGTGTTCCCTATGCTGTGCCTTTTACCCCCATGACCTAGTCATTCCCTGACTGGAAGCCTGTATCTCTCACTCCCCTTCACCCATTCCTCCACTCCCCTCCCCTCTAGCAACCATCAGTTTGTTCTCTGTATTTATGGGTCTGTTTCTGCTTTCTGTTTGTTTATCATTTTGTTTTTTTAGATTCCACATATAAGGGAAATGATATGGTATTTGTCTTTCTCTGTCTGACTTATTTCATTAGCATAATACCCTCAGTCCATCCATGTTGTACGTGGCAAGATTTTCAGATGTTCTAATTTAGAAGATACCCAGTGGCACCAGCTGTTGCGTCAGTGGTGGGCCAGCATACCAAACCCCACCCTCTCCCACCCCAGGCAGCCTGGCATGGCTTTCCAGAAGTACCAGTTACTGTTTTTAGTTCTCTGGGTCCAAAGTTATGTAAGTTTTGAGGGTCGGCCCGAACCCTGTTTTTCCCATTAGCTCTGTTACTCTTAGTGCATGAATTTGCAGAAATCAAGTTTTTCAGGGACTTGTACATTGTGTTACAGCTGAAACACCTGAATATAAATAAGCCTAAAATGTTACAAAGCGTCATGTGAACATAGGGGCAAAAGAAATCCTCAAACTTATTTACTCTATTTTTTTTTAAATAAAGAAGTGGGTAATTTAGAGGTAATATTTAAAATAAATTACTTTTCTGTGTAACTTCTTCAATATATTACTTTTGTATAGAAAAAAATCAGCTTTAGGACACCTGGGTGGCTCAAGCCGTTGAGCGTCTGCCTTCAGCTCAGGTCATGATCCCAGGGTCCTGGGATCGAGTCCTGCATTGGGCTCCCTGCTCAGTGGGGAGTCTGCTTCTCCCTCTGTCCTCCTTCCTGCCCGTGATCTCTCTTGCTCTCGTGGTCTTCCTCTCAAATAAATAAATAAAATCTTTAAAATAAAAAAAGGAAAAAAATCAACTGTACCATAATTTGTTTGTTTTAAATACAAATATAGGAGGGGTTAGGGAGATGGGGATATGAGGGGCCATTTGCTGAGCATAGAATTTCAGTTTTACAAGATGAAAAGAGTTCATATATATATATATGAAGCTTGCATTCTAAGCATTTTGGGATCTTGAACACATTTTGCAATAGAAATCTAAAATGGTGGCTAGATTCTTCGACTAGCTTACAAAATCCTATTTATATTTGATGCATAATGTAGTTGAAAGATGACATATTTGCAACAGTGTTTATATTTTATCTATACATATCAATATCATATCCTGCTTAACTAATACATAACTAGATCTGTAGATTGGAACACCTATATATCTGTATATGGATATATATGAATATATATCGATCTTTAGTTATATATTTTTTAAATAGGAGTAAGGTTGCTGAATATTTCATTTCTTCATTTCTTTGCCTTATTCCATTAGGTTCAGTATTTTTAATCTCTAGTGATAAGCACTATCACCAACAGACAGAAGTGGTGTTGCAACCAGAGAATAGGGAATAGAGATACTTAAGTAAGTATCATCAATTAACAGTATAGGGCTCGACAATAAATCCTGACCCATTTGGCAAGGACTAGCCATTTTTAAATGGCTGGTGGTGGGTTTGGAGATGGATATTGATAATTCAGGGAGTACTTTTAACGAATGTCCAGATACAGTCTTGGAAATTTTGAGGATGTGAAATAATCCTCTTCATTTGAGCAGTTGTAAAGTAACATAATATTGCTTGTGTCTTTTAGAATTCAGATATTCCTATACTCTTCAGTCTACAACGTGTTCTGCTCATTCTTGGCCTTTTCTTCACTGGCCTCTTGCCCTTTGTGCCCATTCGAGAACAGTTTTTTGAAATCCCAATGCCTTCTATCATACTGAAGTAAGTGACTCTGTTTTTATCAGTTATCATTATAGAGGGACTAAGATCAAGGCTCATTAATATCAATATAAATGATAAAAAATAGATTGCTTATAGGGACGCCTGGCTGGCTCAGTCGGTAGAGTGTGTGACTCTTGATCTCGGGGTTTTAAGTTTGAGCCCCACATTGGGGGTTTAAAAATAAAATCTTAAAAAAAAAAAGATTGCTGTAGTTATTTACATGTTGGATTAACTGACCTGTATTAATAATACTTTTTGATATCATTAAGATACATTTTTCTAAAATGAGTAACATAGGATTATAAGTATTTCATCTGGACCCATTTCAGGTAACAATGACTTTCTATGCCTGTGTACTCAGAATTCGGGTACAAAGAATTGAGCTTAACTGTTGAAGCTTAATAATTCTTTTATTCTAACATGTAATAGCAATTGCCCTCCAACTTCCCTAACTTATTTATACCTCAATCGCAATATGCAGCTGAAATTCCATTAAACTCCAAATTCTCAGGGCACCTGGCTGGCCCGGTCAGAAGAGCATGCGACTCAGTCTCAGGGTTGTGAGTTCAAGCCCCATGTTGGGCCTAGAAATTACTTTTAAAAAAATTTAAATTAAATGTGATCTCACCTGCATGGAAACTTTTTTCATCCCCAAACAGAACTTTAAAAGATCAAACTGAACATTAGTGCAGCAGTCATTAGGAAATATTGGTAAGAAAAACAATTTGGTCGGTACCCTTGTATTCAGCATTTATGTTTCATGCTTGTTTTCCAATTTGTTTCTTCATGATGAGCATGTTTATTTTATCTATTCCCAATTATATTTATGGGCAGTTTTTGTAGTTATTTCTCAGACAGGATGGAAATCACGTCTTGCCTACAAAAAAACCATTTTCATTTGCTGGATTAAAATGATTCCTGACCATTTACTCCTGAAATACTTAAGCTTCCTCTGGCTTGGCATGGACTGTTGTCCTTTCTGGATTATCTCCATGTGCTCTTTTAGAAGCAGGTATTACTGAAATACAGACAGATGAACAAACTTCATAGAATTAATCTTTTCTCTAAAAAGTAATTGTGGATTAAGACAAGCTAGAATATTGTGTGTGTTTTAATTTTTTTTTTTTTTATGGTTGACAGTGGGTACTTCCTAAGACAACATAATCATTTGTTTAATGAGATAATTAGTGTTTGAGATACTAAGTCCCTGAGATTACAGAAGTTGCAAGCCGTACTTCCCACCTGGGCTACAGCTAAGGAAAAGAGGATTTTATTTAGAGAGCTTCTAATAAAAACTGAATTCAGAGAGAAAGGAAAAAAAAGGAATTTAAGTGTGGAGACTCAGAATTATTCCAAGAGTATAGACAGGATGAATTAGAAAGGAAACAAGAAGTAAGGCTCCAGGGGCAATGGAAATCACTGCGTGCTGTTAAACTTAGAAGCTGAGAAGTGTTCATAGTAGAGAGAGGCTAACCAGAGATTTGCTATGTGTACAACCCAAAGTTAATGACACAGGTAATTGTGCTGCTCCAGGCATCTGAGGAAATTGAAGAAACTCAGCATAGGTCCTAAGGTCAAGTATAGAAAAGATAATTAAAAAGAACAGGGCCTAGGCTCCATATTTGCAAATCCAACAACGTGCTACATCATCACATTAATAAAAGAAAGGATAAGAACCATATGATCATCTCAATAGATGCAAAAAAGCATAGGGAAAAGACAAAGTACAACATCCATACATAATAAAAACCCTCAACATAATAAAGGCCATCGAGAAAAACCCACAGCTAATATCATCCTCAATGGGGAAAAACAGAGCTTTTCCTCTATAGTCAGGAATAAGACAGGGATGTCCACTCTCACCAGTTTTATTCAACACGGTACTGGAAGTCCTAGCCACAGCAGTCAGACAACAAAAGGAAATAAAAGGCATCCAGACAGGCAAGGAAGAAGTAAAAGTTTCACTATTTGCAGATGACATGATACTATATATAGAAAACCCAAAAGACTCCACCAAAAAACTGCTAGAACTGATACATGAATTCAGCAGTCACAGGATACAAAATCAGTGTGCAGAAATCTGTTGCATTTCTATAAACCAATAAGGAAGCAGAAAGAGAAATTAAGGAATCACTCTCATTTACAATTGTCCCAAAAACCGTAAGATACCTAGGAATAAATCTAACCAAAGAGGTGAAAGACCTGTACTCTGAAAAGAAAATGAAGATGACACAAAGAAATGGAAAGACATTCTATGCTCATGGATTGAAAGAACAGATATTGGTAAAATGTCTATACTCCTCAAAGCAATCTACACATTTAATGCAATCCCTATCAAAATACCAACAGCATTTTTCACAGAGCTAGAATAAACAATCCTAAAATTTATATGGAACCACAAAAGACCCAAAATAGCCAAAGCAACCTTGGAAAAAGAAAAACACAGCTGGAGGCATCACAATTCTGGACTTCAAGTTATAATACAAAGCTGTAGTAATCAAAACAGTATGATACGAGCACAAAAATAGACACACAGATGAATGGAACGGAATAGAAAATCCAGAAATGAACCCACAATTATATGGTCAATTAATCTTTGACCAAGCAGGAAAAAATAGCCAATGGGGAAAAAAAAAGCCAATGTCTCTTCAACAAATGGCATTGGGAAAACTGGACAGCAACATGCCAAAGGATGAAATTGGACCACTTTTTTACACCATACACAAAGAATAAATTCAAAATGGATTACAGACCTAAATGTGAGAACTGAAACCATAAAAATCATAGAAGAGAACATAAGCAGTAACTTCTTTGACATCAGTCATAGCAACTTCTTTCCAGGTATGTCTCCTGAAGCAAGGAAAACAAAATCAAAAACTATTGAGACTACATCAAAATAAAAGGAATCAATCAGCAAAACTAAAAGGAAACCACGGAATGAGAGAAGATATTTGCAAAAGGCCAGATCTGTTAAAGAGTTAGTATCCAAATATATAAAGAACTTATAAAACTCAGTACCCCAAAAATGAATAATCTAAGAATGGGCAGAAGACATGAATAGACATTTTTCCAAAGAAGATATACAGATGGCCAGCACACATAAAAAGATGCTCAACATCATTCCTCCTCAGGGAAATGCAAATCAAAAGTATGATGAGATATTACCTCATGCCTGTCAGAATGGCTAAAATAAAAAGCTCAAGAAACAACAGGTGTTGGCGAGGATGTGGAGAAATGGGTGAATCCTCATGCACTGTTGATGGGAATGCAAACTGGTGCAGCCACTGCAGAAAACAGTAATGAGCTTCCTCAAAAAGGTAAAAATAGAACCATCCTACAATCCAGCAATCATACTACTAGGTATTTACCCAAAGAATACAAAAATACTAATTCAAAGGGATATAGGCACCTGGATGTTTATAACAGATTATTTACAATAGCCAAGTTATGGAAAACAGCCTAAGTGTGCATCAATAGATGAATGGATAAAGAAGTGTGTGTGTGTATGGTATGTTTGTATATATTTATATATATAAACACAATGGAATATTACTGAGCCATAAAAACAAATGAAATCTTGCGTTTTGCAATGACATGGATGGAGCTAGAGAGTATAATGTTAAAATAAGTCAGTCAAAACAAGACAAATACCATATGATTTCACTCATATGTGGAATTTAAGAAACAAAACAAATGAGCAAAAGGAAAAGCGAGAGAGGAAAAACAAGAAACAGACTCTTAACTACTGAGAACAAACTGATGGTTACCAGAGGGGAGGTGGGTGGGGGATGGGTGAGACAGGTGATGGGGATTAAGGAGTGCACCTGTTGTGATGATCACCGGGTGATGTATGGAGTTGTTGAATCACTATATCGTACACCTGGAACTAATATTACACTGTATGTTAACTAACTGGAATTTAAATAAAAACTGGGAAAAAAAGAACAGGGCCCAGGTCTTCAAATATTGAAAGGGGAAGAAAAAACATGCTTTTAGGGTTTTTTTAGTCACATTTTTGCCCCATATCTTTTAATTTGTAGTAAAGTTTGGTTGTATGTTTAAGTTCACTATATACTAGTGCTCACTTCAGCAGCACATATACTAAATCTACTATATACTAAGTTATAGCAGACAAAGTGAGAGAAAGAAGCTTCACCAAAAAAAAGAAGAGACATGAGCCCCAGGCACCCTGGGTCTGGAAAGATAACTTTCATTATTTTTTTTACCTTTTAGTAGTGGTAGCAAAAAGTCATCTCAAAATCAATAGAAACAGAGAACCTGGGGCACCTGGGTGGCTCAGTCGGTTAAGTGTCTGTAAGCATCTGTCTTCGGCTCAGGTCATGATCCCAGGGTCCTGGGATCGAGCCCTGCATCGGGCTCCCTGCTCAGCGGGAAGCTGCTTCTCCCTCTCCCACTCCCCCTGCTTGTGTTCCTGCTCTCGTTATCTCTCTGTCAAACAAATAAATAAAATCTTAAAAAAAAAACCCAAAACAAAACAAAAAACCAGAGAACCCAAATTGGCTTTTTTTACAAGTATTTTTTGAGCACATACTAAGTGCAAGGCAACTTTGTTTTTGGACTCATTTTATCACACTGATACCTTCCTGTGTTTCTAATTTATGATTCAAATTTTTATTTTGCCTCAGGCTAAAAGAACCACACACTATGTCCAGAAGTCAAAAGTTTCTCATCTGGCTTTCTGATACGTAAGAATTTTAGTTTCTTGATATACCAGTTACTGTTTCAACTGAATCTATTAAATACTATGTTTATAATTTAGAGCAAGCTTTCTATATGTGATTTGTAACAAGGATGATAAGCACGCACTCCGTGGGTGGATGTATGTGAATCATTTAGAACTACTTTAATTACTAGTCACAAAACCTTAAGAGGAATCTTGAGAGATAATCTCATCCAGCTTCAGGAGAAAACTGAGTGCCCTCCTAACCAAAGGTAAATGATTAACTTAGGGTTATCTAGCTAGTTAGAAGAGGTGGTGGTATGTATAACCATTCCCTTCTACCTATTTGCTGTTTTCACTAACCTGCAGTCAGAAACATGGCAGAAAGAAGTGTGTATAGCGGGATGCCTGGGTGGCTCAGTCGTTAAGCGTCTGCCTTCGGCTCAGGTCATGATCCCGGGTTCCTGGGATCGAGCCCCACATCAGGCTCCCTGCTTGGCGGGAAGCCTGCTTCTTCCTCTCCCACTCCCCCTGCTTGTGTTCCCTCTCTCACTGTCTCTCTCTCTCTCTGTCAAATAATAAAATAAAATCTTTAAAAAAAAAAAAGAAGTGTGTATAGCAATACAATGATATGTAAAAGTGTATATTGACTAGTGGCACATTTCTCCGAAAATCTGCATGAAGACTTAATAGCAGACAGGAAGCCCCACCTTTAGGGTGGGCATCTCCTTTAAAGAAAATACTTTCATTTCTCAGACATGTTGAGTTTAATTTGAGTTACCTCAAATTAACACAATGTTGCTGTGCTATATTTTGCTTTAAAATGGAACCTGGAATGCTTAAATAATAGTCCTAAATCGCAACCTTTTAAATTACTTACCTCCTCTTTCAGAGAGTTGGAAAACTAGTTTTTTTTTTATCTTTTCTCTGTGCCACAGGGTTTATTCTTTTTTCCTCTATTCCTGATTTAATTTCTAGTTTTCAAGGATACATTTTTAATTGGTGTTAAATGCATATGATTTTTAGTTTCTCTCATTTCATTACTTCAATAGACATAAACAGAATAGAAACAATATGTATAACTTTCCAGTATAGTTCGTTCCCATCATGCTCAAGTAATTTATATTCTAAGAGTTCACTTTTAAGTCAGTTATTTAGCACTTAAAAAAAAGCTGCAGTTTTCCTATTTATAGTGTAATCAATGGACATTAGGTTTCTAAGATAGCACATGAAAGACTAATCCATTATGTAAATGAACTATGATATTCTAGAATTTGGCCCAAGTTCACTGCCTTATTTTAAGTTGGAATGTTAGACAGACTTCCCAGCTCTTTCTCACTTGTTATGGTGTCGACAGGGAAATCGAGGAGGCCTCTTGTCTACTGAGTGGCTTCAATAAGATTGGGTCTCTTGATGATGTAGTTAGAAGAAATAGAAAGGAGGTTCTGGTGGACAGCCAGCCAGCAGTGAAAGGAGATCCAGCGGTTAGAACATAAATGCATCCACCACAGTTATTACTTCAGGCCATTGCTTTATTGCTGCTACAGCATTGGGATTAAATTCAGTTAGGAGGGCGCCTGGGTGGCTCAGTTGGTTAAGCGACTGTCTTCAGCTCAGGTCATGATCCTGGAGTCCCGGGATCGAGTCCCGCATCGGGCTCCCTGCTCGGCGGGGAGTCTGCTTCTCCCTCTGACCCTCCCTCGTCTCATGTGCTCTCTCTCTCTCTCTCATTCTCTCTCTCTTTCAAATAAATAAATAAATCTTTAAAAAAAATTCAGTTAGGAATTATAAACTCTAAATGGACTAAATTAGGACTAAGGACTAAGAGTCCTTCGTTAGAGTTAAGAGATATCTAAATCTGTCCTGCTTTTCTTTTCCAGCTTACTAATGAGAAAAGCCTTGTTTGACCACCTCACTGCCAGAGGCATTCAGGTAAGTTTCCAGAATGATGCATTTAAGATTTTATTTATTTATTTGAAAGACAGAGACAGCGAGAGAGGGAACACAAGCAGGGCGAGTGGGAGAGGGAGAAGCAGGCTCCCCACTGAGCAGGGAGCCTGATGTAGAGCTCGATCCCAGGACCCTGGGACCATGAGCCGAAGGCAAATGCCCAACGACTGAGCCACCCAGGCGCCCAGAATGATGCATTTTGGAAACAGTATAGCTCACCAGTTTAACAGTAGTGTAAATGGCAGGAACTTAATTTGGTTCCAGCTCTGATGCTGCTGCTTTACTGGTTCACATATGAAGACCTTAAACTCTGCCTTACACTTAACAAGAAAGCATTGGGCGCCTGGGTGGCTCAGATGGTTAAGCGTCTGCCTTCGGCTCAGGTCATGATCCCGGAGTCCTGGGATCGAGTCCCGCATCGGGCTCCCTGCTCCTTGGGAGCCTGCTTCTCCCTCTGCCTTTCTCTTTCTCTGTCTCTCTCTCTCTGTCTCTCTCTGTCTCTCATGAATAAATAAATAAAATCTTTAAAAAAAAAAAAGAAAGCATTGGCATTTTAGTAACTGGAGTCCACTTATGTATAGGTGACAGTACCAGAAGCCAGAGGGTGGGACAGTGTATATTTAATGGGTAAAGTAAAAAAATTTTTAAAGGGTTCAATGATTTCTTAAAATTACAGGTTTAAAAGGTTTCTAAGTATGCTGAGATTGTAGTGTATAAAGGCTATTATAAAATTTTAACCTTTTGTCTCACACTTCTCATGCTTCTAATTTTCAGGTCTATATTTGGGTATTGAATGAAGAACAAGAATACAAACGAGCTTTTGATTTGGGAGCAACTGGGGTGATGACAGACTATCCAACAAAGCTTAAGGATTTTTTACATAATTTTTCAGCATAGAAAAGGAAGTACTCAGAAGCACTGAAAGATGAAAAGACCTAAAGAAAAACAAAACAAAACAAGTTTGCCATCATTTCCCTAAGCCATTTCCAGAATGGTAAAGGTTTAATCATTTAAGTTTTTATTACCTCATTTTTAAGCTTGTCTGAGAATGTAGAAACTATATATTGTATATTTATTTTAAAGAACATTGCATATTTTACATTTGTAAATTGTTTAGAAAGATAACTGGTTATGAGATGTAAGTAGATTATTGATCAAGAGTTCTGTATATGATGCATTATTCTATTATAAGTATTGTAAAATCAAAGACTATTGGAAAAATTTGATATTAGCCTTCACTGGAATAAGATCAACTAATTAGCAAAGCAAAATTATGGAAGGCCATTACAGCTATGCTGAGTTGTCTCGTTATTTCTAGGTACATCTTCGTTTAAAAGGAAAGAAAATGTAAGTGGGAGGAGAGCTTAGAAATCAGTGATATAGTTAGCTGACAAGCTGTACATTATTAACAGAAGGCAGGCTCAAAAAAAAGAACTGAAACTCATACTTGATCAGAAATAAAAACTGTAGACAATTAGATTTCTTGGTTGCTGTTGTTAATGGGGACATTCTGTTTGGAATCTTTAGGTGTAACAGTGTTACCATGTCCTTTCTTTTTGGCAGACATTAAAATTGGACTTATAAGACCCAAATAGTCATATATTTGTGTTTCCTCTAAACATTATGTTTCTTCTAAACAAAATTTTCCATTTTTTTGGCAGTGACTAACTGTTTGGGCCTACATCTAGATTTTAAATAACGTCTTGAATCCTAATAATCATATGAAACTGATGAAAGTACATATCATTGTTTCTAATACATATGGTATAAACCACCTGTTCCTGACCTTTAAGGTTTAATTCTTCTGAATATTAAGGGGAAGCAGAATTTCTCAAAGTATTAGGCTTCACTTTCTCATCTTTTCTGATATGACTCCATGTAAAATTTTTCTAATCTTTTTGACTAATTTTCATGATCTCTTCGGGAGGTAAATATACTCTGGAATAATAAGGGTCTTTTACCTGGATTACATCTCTCACTTGGAGTTCGCCAGCTAGCAGCTCTGAAGGACGATCGTACTCCCACCACCTAACCCTTGACGACATAAATAACATTTGCTTTTTTGTTTGTTTGTTTAAACTGAAATAAAGTTTTACAAGAACAAAATAAAGGTTTTTCATTGCTTTTTTGCAGTTGTAATTCCAAATATACTTTATAGATTTTGGGGGGGGGCAGAATTTAATGAGGTGATAAATTGATAATATGAGTAAGCACACCTAAGATTTCTCTCTAGAGTAAGGAAAGCAAAAGAAAATATGGAAACACTTATGGTACAGAAGTTGCTTCTTGGCATTTGAACAAATAACTTGGGCAGGTAATCCATCAAATCAGTCCTTTTTACTTTCACTTGCTGTAATTTATGGTTATAGTTGCTAGGGATTATTTTGATCACTTTGATATGATTCTTTTTGTCATTTCTTCTTTTTGTTACTCCTTTTTGAGTTTTGCTTTGTTATGATTCAGAGAAGCTCATATCAGTATATATTTTGTGCCAACCAGTAGAAGATAAAGTACTCAATATGATAAAGATGTTTAGAAAGTCATATTTTAGAAGTTTGCTAATTTTGGGATGCCTGGATGGGTCAGTTGGGTAGAACATACAATTCTTGATCTCAGGGCTGTGAATTTGAGTCCCATGTTAGGAGTAGTTTACTTAAAAAAAAAAAGGTGTGCTGCTCTTACAGTCAAGGTGACTTTAATTCACTTAATATAAGTATATAGTATCTATAACAAGAGAGTTGATATTCATGATCAGATAACATCTCAATACTGCTTTTCTGATTGGAGCATCACATTTTATCTATTTATTTATTTAAAGTAATCTCTATGCCCAGTGTGGGGCTCAAACTCCAAGATCCCAAGATCAAGAGTCACATACTCTACCAACTGAGCCAGCCAGGATCCCCTGGAACATCACTTTTTTCTTTAAGATTTTATTTATTAGAGTGCATGTGTGCACAGGAGTGGGGGTGGGGGGAGGGGCATAGGGAGAGGGAAAAGCAGGCTCCCCGCTGAGCACGGAGCCTGATGGGTTCGATCCCAGGACCCTGGAATCATGACCTGAGCTGAAGGCAGACACTTAACCCACTGAGTATCCAGGCACCCATGGAGCAACACATTTTAAAGAGCTTACATACTCTTTCATTTTGAGATAGCTATTGCTAGGCATAGTGAACAGCATGGTGGGAAAGGTTGAGAAATGGTCACAAGATGTGATTAGACCCTTCTACTGGGATGAGGCTGGCAGTAAACGTGACAGGCCCAGCTATAAGTCTAGTCCAGCATGCCAACAGTAGCCCAAGTATTTGGCAATAGGCAACAGTTGGCCAGGCATTTTAGCAAGCAATTGACATGAGGGAGTTTTAATATGAAGTAGTGAGAGCTTCCCTGTAGGACTAAAGTCCTGGGTGTGTTACCACGGCAAAACAGAACACAAGGTACCAGAACTAGGACCCAGGTCTTGGAAAGAAGCTCATTTAATAGAACTGAAGAACAGAGTGATAACACTGGACTAATTATAGGAGTAAGATGCTACTGAGTCCTAGAACTATTAAACCTCTTGTTTCTGGCCGGAAGTGGTTCTAGAAATGGGAGAGGGGTCCTGACAATAGGTGGGCATCTAGGAGCCACAACTGTGGAGAAAGAATGGCCACAATGGGTTGGGAAAAGAGAACATAAAACATAAACTGTAGGATGTTGTAGTATGGGAAGTCATTAACAGAATGATTCATAACATGAATGATCCTGCTTAGAGCCGTGCAACGTGGTGGTGCTGGGAAGGTGCATTTAAACGATATATAGGGAGGGGCACCTGGGTGGCTCAGTCAGTTAAGCGTCTGCCTTCAGCCAGGCCATGGTCTCAGGGTCCTGGGGTTGAGCCCCATGTTGGGCTCCCTGCTCAATGGGGAATCTGCTTGTCCCTCTTCCTCTGCTTCTCCCTGCTTGTGCTTGCTCGCTCTCTCTCAAATAAATAAATAAAATCTTAACCAAAAAAAAAGAGTTCCAGTTGAAGGGAAGTCATGAATGCCAGGTTGAAGAGCTCTTGGGCTCTTTCAAATAGGTGGCTAAACTCAAGACATTAAAAACAACCAAACTGCTAGGCAGTAATATGACATAATCACTTCAGTACCAAAAGAAAATGTAATTCGCCATCAGACCAGGCACCAAAATAAGATTAGAACTAAAGCAGTCAGATCCAGGAATCAAAGAGATCAGAATGCTGAGAGCATACCAAGACAATTCCTAAAGCCACGAGTGATGTCTAGCTTTTCTAACTCTTACATAGCAGACATACAGAAAATGGGAACATCCTATAGTATGAAGGAAGGAAATGAGCCTGAGCCAGAAAACAGTCCCAGAAGTCAGGTCAGAAGGCTAACCAGATCCAGTTGATCTTAAATTGCACAAAAATTAATTTGGCAATAGTCTACAGAATGGGAGACTCTTGCAGCAATCCAGGCCTGAGGTAATAAGGGTTTAAATGAAAGTGGTGGCACTTAAGTAGGGAAACGATGAATCTACATTTCTCTGAAAGGAAGAATTAGTAAGAGTTGATGACTAGAGCTTAAAAGGAGAAGGGAAAGTCAGTACTCATTCCAAAGCCGCAAGAAAATGGGGAACTTGAAGAGAGAAACCAGTCGGTGGTAAAAATGATGACTGTGTTGAGCTCTTGGGCTCAGTCAGTTAAGCGTCTGCCTTCGGCTCAGGTCATGATCCCAGGGTCCTGGCATTGAGCCCCACATCGGACTCCCTGCTCAGCAAGAAGCCTGGTCTCTCTCTCTCTGACAAATAAATAAAATCTTAAAAAAAAAGTGCTATAAAATGACAGACATTTGAGGGGCTGTGCTTTTAAGTATATTAGTCCTTGGAGGAAAGGATAGTTGGAGAAATAGGTTTATGAGTTTTGTATACTTTATAGGTATGATTCTGCAAAGCTAGTACTTTAGAGGTGATGTTAGTTCCTTCTCAGTATTCTACTTGCAATTGGAATAGGTTACTATGCGATACATTGGTCTTGTTTGTCTGGTAGTTTTAAAATTTAGATGTAGGGTTTCATCATAAGATAACAAGACGGGGCCTAGACAGCTTCTGCTGAGTGAATGGGGATGATTATGCTAAAAGGAGGCTGAGCAGGTATAGTTTTGTGTTACCCATTCCCAATTTGACCAGAACTGCTCCACTTTTTTCTGTCTCACATGTGAGTTCCGCATTAAGGTTTGGTTTAAAATAGGAGTTTTCTAAAAAAAATTTTTAGCTTTTATAATCTTTGATCTAAGATCTTTTTCCCTTTCAGGCTTGAATAGAACCTCTCTTTCCTTCTTCCCTCCCTCCCTTACTTCCTAACTCACTCTAAGCCTTTTTCATTTTTTAAAAAATATTTATTTGAGAGAGAATGTGTGCAGGCGCAGGGGTAGGGGGCGGGGGAAGCGGGGCAGTGGGAGAGAATCTTCAAGCAGATTCTGCACTGAGCCGAAATCTTTTTTAAAAAAATTTTGTTTATTTATTTGAGAAAGAGAGAGAGCACAAGCAGGGGGAGGGGCAGAGGGAGAGGGAGAAGCAGGCTCCCCACTGAGCAAGGAGCCCTATTCGGGGCTCAATCCCAGAACCCTGGGATCATGACCTGAGCCGAAGGCAGATGCTTAACTCACTGAGCCACCCAGGAGCCCTGACACTATCTTTAAATACATCCATTCATTCAGAAATTCCAGTGCTAGGAATAATATAATAGGATAAATGCCCCAGTGGTGACTATGCAGAGTGAAAAACTAGAAACTAACTATGCAACATTAAGGAACTAGTTAAATTATAGATACATCAATGATCTCATAGTACTGTTCTATATCTGCTAATACAAGATATTATCAAGTGAAAAGACTAAGTCATAAAGCTCTATACTGTGTAAACAAAAATATACATATTCATTTTAGGGGCACCTGGGTGGCTCAGTCATTAAGTGGCTGCCTTCAGCTCAGGTCATGATCCCAGGGTCCTGGGATTGAGCCCCGCATTGGGCTCCCTGCACCACAGGAGGCCTGCTTCTCCCTCTCCCACTCCCTCTGCTTGTGTTCCCTCTCTCGCTGTGTCTCTCTCTGTCAAATAAATAAATAAATAAATATCTTAAAAAAAATATATATATATACATATTCATTTTAAAACTGAAATGATATCAAAGTTTCAGTTGTGGTTTTTATGATTATGAGTGACTTGTTTTTACTTGTTTAGTTTTCCAGCTTTATCTACAATGAATAATTATCAATTTTAGTTAATCAAAATTAATGAAAAATCACTTAAAAATAAAAGCCTGTCCAGCTACTATAGAGCTGTTTGTGTCCAGGGCCTTAGCAGGTGACTCTTCTCCAAATCTGGCAATTTTTCTTAAGGAAAGAAACCTTTGGGCAGACAGCCTCTCTACTGCCCTGCCTGCCACTCCCTTGCAATGTATTCAATAAACTTCTATTTTCTTTGGGGAGAAAAAAAAAGGAAAGAAACCTGTAACTGCCAACTTGGAGTTAACCGAAGAATCCAGGTTTCCTGCTTAGTCAACAAATCAGGAAACAGGGATTATGACTTTGCTTTGGATATGATCCAGAAATTGGAAATCCATAATTTTTGGAAATTCATAATTCCACAACTCAAAGACAGTTACTTGTTATTAACTTTTTGCTCTATTCCATTATTTTTCACAGTGCACAATTTTAGAGGTTTTTACATGGTTATGACATATTGTATAAATACTTTCACATCTTGTGTTTTTTTTCCCACTTCATATAACATGAACAGTTTCCCATGTTATTAATTCTTTTATTTTATTTTTTTTAAAGATTTTATTTATTTATTTGAGAGAGAGAATGAGATGGAGAGAGCATGAGAGGGGGGAGGGTCAGAGGCAGAAGCAGACTCCCCGCTGAGCAGGGAGCCCGATGCGGGACTCGATCCCGGGACTCCAGGATCATGACCTGAGCCGAAGGCAGTCGCTTAACCAACTGAGCCACCCAGGCGCCCCCCCATGTTATTAATTCTTTTAAAAATATGGAATGCTGGGGGCCCGTGGGTGGCTTAGCCACTTGGGTGCCTGACTCTTGGTTTAGGCTCAGGTTGTGATCTCATGGGTTGTGGGATTGAGTCTAGTCGGGTTCTATGCTCAGCAGGAAGTCTGCTTGAAGATTCTCTCCCTCTGTCCTTCCCCACACCCCCCTTGCATGCACATGAATGCATGCTCTCTGTAAAATGAACAAATCTTTAAAAAAAATGGAATACTATTTAATCAAGTAGATGTGCCATGATTTACTTAACTTTACCCTGTCATTAGAAATTTAAGTTGTTTCTAATTGTTTATTAGTATAAATAATGCTGTGATGGACATTCTTAGGTACACCTCATTCCCTCACACCCAATCATGAAATCCTAGAAATTGAATCTATTTACTTTTTTCTAACCCCACGGCCACCATCCTAGTACAAGCCACTATCATCTCTAGACTGAAACAGTACAAATGCTTTCTTTTTTCTAATTTTAATGTAATTTATTTTTGAATACATAATATAGTCACTGGTTCCTAGAGTACAAAAGGGTATACAGTGACATTTCTCTTTCCTTCCATCCTCCAATCACTGAATTCCCTCTCTCTGGAGGAAATAGGAAATTGATGTTGTCATTCATTTATGCAGTAAATATTTATTGAGCACCTCCTGTAGGTTAGTCACTTAGTAGATCTGGGGGTATGGTATAATAGTAAGGAAGAGAGACATGGTGTATGGCTCGTGGATCTTACATTTCATTTGAGAATATAAACAAAAAGAGTGAACAAATATGATAACTTCAAACTGAAGCAAATATTCCGAAGGACATAAACAAGGGATTGCGGTAAGAAATAATAAAGTTGAGCTTATTTCAGGTAAATGGTCAAGGTAGGCCTCTTTGAGGAGGTGGCATTTACACTGAGATCAAAAGCAAGAGGAATGAACCATGCAAAGAAAATGAGGAAGAGGGCGCCTGGGTGGCTCAGTTGGTTAAGCGACTGCCTTCGGCTCAGGTCATGATCCTGGAGTCCCAGGATCGAGTCCCACATCAGGCTTCCTGCTCAGCAGGGAGTCTGCTTCTCCCTCTGACCCTCTTCCCTCTCATGCTTTCTATCTCTCATTCTCTCTCTCTCTCAAATAAATAAAATCTTAAAAAAAAAAAAAAAAAGAAATGAGGAAGAGGGGCACCTGGATGGCTCAGTCGGTTAAGCATCTACCTTCCACTCAGGTCATGGTCCCAGGGTCCTGGGATCAAGCCCCTCGTTGGGCTCCCTGCTCAGTGGGGAGCCTGCTTCTCCCTCTCCCACTCCCCCTGCTTGTGTTCACTCTCTAGCTGTCTCTCTGTCAAATAAATGAATAAAATCTTTAAAAAAAAATGAGGAAGAGTGCTCTAAGCAGCTGGAAGAGCTAATGCAAAGGCCCTGAGGCAGGAAAGAGCTTGGAGGGTACTAAGAATAAAAAGAAAAGGAGAGAGAGAACACAAGGGGAGAGATGAGATTTTCATGGGACAAAGGACTTTTTCTCCATTGTAAATGAAAAGAATCAAGGTACAAATAAAAAGAGGCCTTTAAAGATGTCCATCTATAAGAAAAAGAAGAAGATAGCAGGAGAGGAAGAATGAAGGGGAGTAAGTCAGAGGGGGAGACGAACCATGAGAGACGATGGACTCTGAAAAACCAACTGAGGGTTCTAGAGGGGAGGAGGGTGGGGGAATGGGTTAGCCTGGTGATGGGTATTAAAGAGGGCACGTTCTGCATGGAGCACTGGGTGTTATGAACAAACAATGAATCATGGAACACTACATCAAAAAAAAATGATGTAATATATGGTGATTAATATAAAAATAAAAAAATTAAAAAAAAAAGATGTCCATCTACAGATGAGTGGATAAACAAGATGTGGTATATATATATATATATATATATATATATATATACATACAGTGGAATATTACGCAGCCATCAAAACCCCCCGAAATCTTGCCATTTGCAATGACATGGATGGAACTAGAGGGTATTATGCTGAGTAAAATAAGTCAATCAGAGAAAGACATGTATCATATGACCTCACTGATATGAGGAATTCTTAATCTCAGGAAACAAACTGAGGGTTGCTAGAGTGGTGGGGGGTGGGAGGGATGAGGTGGCTGGGTGATAGACATTGGGGAGGGTATGTGCTATGGTGAGCGCTGTGAATTGTGTAAGACTGTTGAATCACAGACCAGTACCTCTGAAACAAATAATGCATTATATGTTAAAAAAAAAATAGTAGGAAGGGAAAAATAAACAGGTGGAAACCGGAGGGGGAGATGAACCATGAGAGACTATGGACTCTGAGAAACAAACTGAAGGTTTTAGAGGGGAGGGGGTGGGGGAATGGGTTAGCCTGGTGATGGGTATATTAAAACAACAGCAACAACAACAACAACAACAAACAGGGCTTTATAGTTTGGGTGGTGGGAAAATTTGAATTTTCATCCAGTGGTTTCTAATTTCTCCATGACAGCTGAGCCAAGGTCTTTGCTAAAACTGAGAATGGAAAAAGAGGTACAAAAGTTTTGAGGAAAAAGAAGGCTTTCTGTCATAGTTATCTTTGGAAGTGGGAATGTGTTCCTATTAGAGAAACATAGTGGGGTTCCTGGGCTGTTCTGAGGGCTGATTTGAGGCTTGAGATTCTGTATTTGAAATGAAATCAATCAACTTAGCTGTAATTTCTGGAGTCATTAATAAAAGAGTTGACCAAGAGAATAAGCAAAACAAAACAAAACAAAAAAACTCTTGAAGGAGGGGGCGGAGCAAGATGGCAGAGGAGTAGGAGACCTGGATTTTGTCTGGTCTCAGGAATTCAGCTGAATGGGGATCAAACCATTCTGAACACCTACGAACTCAACAGGAGATGGAAGAAGAGAGTAGCAACAACTCTCTGAACAGAGAAGCGACCACTTACTAGAAGGTAGGACGCGGAGAAGTGAATCCGAGGCGATATTCGGGAGGATAGACGGCGGGGGAGGGGGCTTCCGTGGGCTGCTTTTGGCAAGTGATAGAGCCGCAGAGCACAAAATCGGAACTTTTAGAAGTCGGCTCCGCTGAGGGACGTCGCTCCAGTGGCTAAGCGGGAGGTGGAAACCTCACGGGACAGTGTGGACTCAGGACCCTCGGGGTCACAGAAAGACCGGGGGTGCCTGAGAGCAGCAGAGCTCCCATGTATCGGAGCTGGGAAGCCCGCTGCAGAGACGGAGCCGAGGCGCGGGCTCGCAGCTCGGGGTGGCCATAAACTGTGATCTGTGGCCCAGTTGGGCCACTGCGCCTCCAGCAGGGACCCAACAAGCAGCAGAGCCGGGGAGACTCCCGTCCCTCCCCCAGGAGGAGTGGCGCGGGAGTGCACTGCAGGGATTCTGCTGGGTTTGGAGACTCCACACGGGGTCGGGTGCCAGAGATAGAAACGCTCGGTTCACAGGCCGAGTGAGCACGGAGTGCGGCTGGAGACCGGGGAGACGGGAGTGACTGACTGCTTTTCTCTGGGGGCGCAATGAGGAGCGGGGTCCCAAGATCTCAGCTTCTCCGGGCAGAGAGTGGGAGGCCACCCATTTTCACCCTGGTCCTCCAAAGCTGTATCGAGAGCTTGCAGGGAACAAAAGCTCCTAAGAGCTAACCCAAGCAGCTTGCTTAGCCCGGACCGACAAGGGCGGGGCAATTCTGCCTCTGGCAAAGATATTTGGGAACCATGGCAACAGGCCCCTCCCCCAGAAGATCAGCACCAACAGCCAGCAAGCCAAGACCAAGTTTACCGATCAAGGAGAATGGGAGAACTCCAGTGCTAGGGGAATACTGCACATAGAATTCATGGCTTTTTTTTACCATGATTCATTAGTTTTTCAAGTTAATTTTTTTAACTGTTTTTTGTTTTTTTTGTTTTTTTTTGAATTTTTCTTTTTCCCTTTTTCAACCAACATCTTATCAATCCCTTTTTTAAAAAAAACATTTTTTATTTTTCATTTTTAGAGTCATATTTTATCCCTTCATAGTAGTTACCCTTATTTTTGGCATATATATATAAGTTGTTCTCTCTTTAAAATTTTGAGATACAGTTTCTTCTAACAGATCAAAATATACCTAAATCACTAGTGTATGGCTTTGTTCTAGTCTCCTGCCTGATCACAGTCTCTCCCGTTTTTTTTCTTTTCTTTTTTCTTTTTTTTAAATCTTCTTCTTTCTTCTTTCAAACAACTTCTTATCAATTCCATTTATAAAACCTTTTATAAGTTTCATCTTTACAGTCATCTTCCATCCCTTCATTGTATCAACCTTTATTTTGTACATATATAAGTCTTTCTTCCTTTAAAATTCTAGGAGGCACTTTCTTCTCTCAGACCAAAATACACCCAAAATCTAGTGTGTGGCACTGATCTATGCACTAGCCTGATCATATTTGATCATATTCTGTTTTTTTTTTGTTTTGTTCTGTTTTTGTTTGTTTTTATCTTTTTCTTTTTCTCTTTTTTCTCTTTCTTTTTTCTTTCTTTCCCTTTCTTTTCCCCTGGTTTCAGGTTTTTCTGATTTGTATAGAGTATATTTGCTGGGGACGTTGTTAACCTGTTAGCATTTTGTTCTCTCATTTATCTGTTCTCCTCTGGACAAAATGACAAGACGAAAAAAATCACCTCAGCAAAAAGAACAAGAGGTAGTACCGTCTGCCAGGGACCTACTCAATACTGACATTAGTACGATGTCGGACCTAGAGTTCAGAATCATAACTTTAAAGATATTAGCTGGGCTTGAAAAAAGCATGGAAGTTATTAGAGAAACCCTTTCTGGAGAAATAAAAGAATTAAAATCTAACCAAGTCGGAATAAAAAAGGCTATTAATGAGGTGCAATCAAAAATGGGGGCACTAACTGCTAGGATAAATGAGGCAGAAGAGAGAATCAGTGATACAGAAGACCAAATGATGGAAAATAAAGAGGCTGAGAAAAAGAGAGATAAACAATTACAGGATCACGAGGGCAGAATTCCAGAGATAAGCAATACAATAAGACAAAACAAAATTAGAATAATTGGGATCCCAGAAGAAGAAGAAAGAGAAAGAGGGGCAGAAGGTATATTGGAGCAAATTATAGCAGAGAACTTCCCTAATGTGGGGAAGAAAACGCATTAAAATCCAGGAGACACAGAGAACCCCTCTCAAAATCAATAAAAATAGGTCAACACCCCGACATCTAATAGTAAAACTTACTAGTCTCAGAGACAAAGAGAAAATCCTGAAAGCAGCTCGGTAGAAGAGATATGTAACCTACAATGGTAGAAACATTAGATTGGCAACAGACCTATCCACAGAGACCCGGCAGGCCAGAAAGGACTGGCAAGATATCTTCAGAGCACTAAACGAGAAAAATATGCAGCCAAGATTACTATATCCAGCAAGGCTCTCACTGAAAATAGAAGGAGAGGTAAAAAGCTTCCAGGACAAACAAAAACTAAAGGAATTTGCAAACACAAAACCAGCCCTGAAAGAAATATTGAAAGGGGTCCTCTAAGCAAAGAGAGAGCCTAAAAGCAGCATAGACCAGAAAGGAACAGAGACAATATACAGTCACAGTCACCTTACAGGCAATACAATGGCACTAAATTCATATCTTTCAATAGTTACCCTGAATGTAAATGGGCTAAATGCCCCAATCAAAAGACACAGGCTATCAGATTGGATGAAAAAACAAGACCCATCAATATGCTGTCTGCAAGAGACTTATTTTAGACCCAAAGACACCCCCAGATTGAAAGTGAGGGGGTGGAAAACCATTTACCATGCTAATGGACACCAAAAGAAAGCTGGGGTGGCAATCCTTAGATCAGACAAATTAGATTTTAAACCAAACACTGTAATAAGAGATGAGGAAGCACGCTATATCCTACTTAAAGGGTCTATCCAACAAGAAGATCTAACAATTGTAAATATCTATGCCCCTAACATGGGAGCAGCCACTTTTATAAGGCAATTAATAACAAAAGCAAAGAAACACATTGACAACAATACAATAATAGTGGGGGACTTTAACACCCCCCTGACTGAAATGGACAGATCATCTAAGCAAAAGATCAACAAAGAAATAAAGACTTTAAATGAAACACTGGACAAATGGACTTCACAGACATATTCAGAACATTCCATCCCAAAGCAATGGAATACACATTCTTCCCTAGTGCCCATGGAACATTCTCCAGAATTGATCACATCCTAGGTCACAAATCAGGTCTCAACTGATACCAAAAGATTGGGATTATTCCCTGCATATTTTCAGACCACAATGCTTCGAAACTAGAACTCAATCACAAGAGTAAAGTCGGAAAGAACTCAAATACATGGAGGCTAAAAAGCATCCTACTAAAGAATGAATGGGTCAACCAAGAAATTAAAGAAGAATTTAAAAAATTCATGGAAACCAATGAAAATGAAAACACAACTGTTTAAAATCTTTGGGATACAGCAAAGGCAGTCCTGAGAGGAAAGTATATAGCAATACAAGCCTTTCTCAAGAAACAAGAAAGGTCTCAAATACACAACCCAACCCTACACCTAAAGGAGCTAGAGAAAGAACAGCAAATAAAGCCTAAACCCAGCAGGAGAAGAGAAATAATAAAGATCAGAGCAGAAATCAATGAACTAGAAACCAAAAGAACAGTAGAACAGATCAACGAAACTAGGAGCTGGTTCTTTGAAAGAATTAACAAGATTGATAAACCACTGGCCAGACTTATCAAAAAGAAAAGAGAAATGACCCAAATAAATAAAATCATGAATGAAAGAAGAGAGATCACAACCAACACCAAAGAAATACAAACAATTATAAGAACATATTATGAGCAACTATATGCCAGCAAATTAGATAACCTGGAAGAAATGGGTGCATTTCTAGAGATGTATCAACTACCAAAACTGAACCAGGAAGAAATAGAAAACCTGAACAGACCTATAACCACTAAGGAAATTGAAGCAGTCATCAAAAATCTCCCAAGAAACAAAAGCCCAGGGCCAGATAGCTTCCCAGGGGAATTCTATCAAACATTTAAAGAAGAATTAATACCTATTCTCCTGAAACTGTTCCAAAAATAGAAATGGAAGGAAAACTTCCAAACTCATTTTATGAGGCCAGCATTACCTTGATCCCAAAACCAGACAAAGGCCCCATCAAAAAGGAGAATTACAGACCAATATCCTTGATGAACATGGATGCAAAAATTCTCACCAAAATACTAGCCAATAGGATCCAACAGTACATTAAAAGGATTATTCACCATGATCAAGTGGGATTTATCCCTGGGCTGCAAGGCTGGTTCAACATCCACAAATCAATCAACGTGATACAATACATTAACAAAAGAAAGAACAAGAGTCATATGATCCTCTCAATAGATGCAGAAAAAGCATTTGACAAACTACAGCATCCTTTCTTGATCAAAACTCTTCAGAGTATAGGGATAGAAGGTACATACCTCAATATCATACAAGCCATCTATGAAAAACCTACAGCGAATATCATTCTCAATGGGGAAAAGCTGAGAGCTTTTCCCCTAAGGTCAGGAACGCGGCAGGGATGTCCACTATCACCACTGCTATTCAACATAGAAGTCCTAGCCACAGCAATCAGACAACAAAAAGAAATCAAAGGCATCCAAATCGGCAGAGAAGTCAAACTCTCACTCTTTGCAGATGATATGATAGTGTATGTGGAAAACCCAAAAGACTCCACCCCAAAACTGCTAGAACTCATACAGGAATTCAGTAAAGTACAGGATAGAAAATGAATGCACAGAAATCAGTGGCATTCCTATACACCAACAACAAGACAGAAGGAAGACAAATCAAGGAGTCGATCCCATTTACAATTGCACCCAAAACCATAAGATACCTAGGAATAAATTTAACAAAGAGGCAAAGGATCTGTATTCAGAAAACTATAAAATACTCATGAAAGAAATTGAAGAAGACACAAAGAAATGGAAAAACGTTCCATGCTCATGGATTGGAAGAACAAACATTGTGAAGATGTCAATGCTACCTAGAGCAATCTACACATTCAATGCAATCCCCATCAAACTACCATCCACTTTTTTCAAAGAAATGGAACAAATAATCCTAAAATTTGTATGGAACCAGAAGAGACCCCGAATAGCCAGAGGAATATTGAAAAAGAAAAGCAAAGCTGGCGGCATCACAATTCCAGACTTCCAGCTCTATTACAAAGCTGTCATCATCAAGACAGTATGGTACTGGCACAAAAACAGACACATAGATCAATGGAACAGAATAGAGAGCCCAGAAATGGACCCTCAACTCTATGGTCAACTAATCTTTGACAAAGCAGGAAAGAATGTCCAATGGAATAAAGACAGTCTCTTCAACAAATGGTGTTGGGAAAATTGGACAGCCACATGCAGAAGAATGAAACTGGACCATTTCCTTACACCACACACAAAAATAGACTCCAAATGTTTGAAAGACCTAAATGTGAGACAGGAGTCCATCAAAATCCTAAAGGAGAACACAGGTAGCAACCTCTTCCACCTCAGCCGCAACAACTTCTTCGTAGAAACATCGCCAAATGCAAGGGAAGCAAAGGCAAAAATGAACTATTAGGATTTCATCAAGATAAAAAGCTTTTGCACAGCAAAAGAAACAGTCCACAAAACCAAAAGACAACTGACAGAATGGGAGAAAATATTTGCAAATGACATATCAGATAAAGGGCTAGTATCCAAAATCTATAAAAACTTATCAAACTCAATACCCAAAGAACAAATAATCCAATCAAGAAATGGGCAGAAGACATGAACTGACATTTTTCCAAAGAAGACATTCAAATGGCCAACAGACACATGAAAAAGTGCTCAACATTGCTCGGCATCAGGGAAATCCAAATCAAAACCTCAATGAGATACCACCTCACACCAGTCAGAATGGCTAGAATTAACAAGTCAGGAAACGACAGATGTTGGCGGGGATGTGGAGAAAGGGGAATCCTCCTACACTGTTGGTGGGAATGCAAGCTGGTGCAACTACTCTGGAAAACAGTATGGAGGTTCCTCAAACAGTTGAAAATAGAGCTACCATACGATCCAGCAATTGCACTACTGGGTATTTACCACAAAGATACAAATATAGGGATCCGAAGGGGTACGTGCACCCCAATGTTTATAGCAGCAATGTCCACAATAGCCAAACTGTGGAAAGAGCCAAGATGTCCATCGACAGATGAATGGATAAAGAAGTGGTATATATACACAATGGGATATTATGCAGCCATAAAAAGGAATGAGATCTTGCCATTTGCAACGACATGGATGGAACTGGAGGGTGTTATGCTGAGTGAAATAAGTCAATCAGAGAAAGACATGTATCATATGACCTTGCTGATATGAGGAATTCTTAACTTCAGGAAACAAACTGAGGGTTGCTGGAGTGGTGGGGGTGGGAG
>NW_027397096.1:12490422-12501590 GCF_003265705.2 Callorhinus ursinus | reverse complement strand
CTTTCTTTCTTTCTTTCTTTCTTTCTTTCTTTCTTTCTTTCTTTCTTAGAGAACTTATTTATTTGAGACAGAGACAGTAAGTGATAGACGGAGAGAGCACAAGCCAGGGGGAGAGGCAAGGGGAAAGGAAGAAGCAGACTCCCTGCCAAGCAGGGAGCCTGACATGGGGCTCCATCCCAGGACCCTGGGATCATGACCTGAGCCGAAGACAGATGCTTAACTGACTGAGCCACCCAGGTGCCCTGACATTACTTCTTTAAATAAGCTTTCTGCCCCTTTCTGTCACTTTTTCCCTCTCTTCTCCTTCTGGAACTGCAATAATTTGCAAATTGTTTCTTTTGATGATATTCCATAGATCACATAGACTTTCTCCATTCTTTTTCATTCTTTTTCCTTTGTTATTCTCTGACTGGGTAATTTCAAAATTTTTGTCTTTTAATTCAAAGGTGCTTTTTTCTGTTTGATCTGTTCTGATGTTGGTGCTCTCTATTGCATTTTTCATTTCATTTATTGTATTTTTCAGTTCCAGAATTTGTTTTTATTTTTTTATGATTTATATCTCTTTGTTAAACCTTTCATTTTGCTCATATATTGTTTTCCTCATTTTGTTGAATTGTCAATGCTTTCTTATAGCTCATTGAGCTTCCTTAGGACAGCTATTTTGAATTCTTTATTGGGTAAATCACAGATATCCATGTAGTTGGGATCAGGTACTGTAAGACTGTTGTGATCTTTGGTTGTCTCATGTTTCCCTGATCCCTCATGCTCTCTAAAGTTTTATATTGCTGTCTTCACATGTGAAGTAACAGTCACCTCCTCCAGTTTTTACTAACTGCCCTCTCCAATTGCCCAAACTTATATATTTTCAGTCACTAAATTTTGGGGTGAGTTTTTACACAACAATAGATAACAGGAACGTTTGTATATATAGAGCCTTCTCTCTTTTAGTGGCTAGACAGTATGCTGTTTTTTAAAAATATACTGCAATTTATTTAAACATTCTCCAATGTTTCATTATTACAAACAATAGTACAGTGAATATCTATATACATATGTTATGTATGTTATATATATATATAGTGAAAGAATATTTAAAGGACAAATCCCTAGAAGTAGATGTTGGTTCAAAGGATTTATGCATGTGTAATTTTCTTAGATATTTCATAATGGCTCCATAGAGTTACATCAATTTTCATAACCTTCAGAAATGTATGAGAATGCCTATTTTCTCGTATCACCAATATAGTGTGAAATCAACTCGTTTGCTTTTTTTTTTTTAACCAATCTTGTAGGTGAAAAAAATGGTATCTCAATTGTATTTTATTTATTTATTTAAAAGATTTTATTTATTTATTTATTTGGGAGAGAGAAAGAGAGAGAGCACGAGCACAGGGAGGGGCAGAGGGAGAGGGAGAAAGAGAATCTCAAGCAGACTCTGCACTGAGCATGGAGTCTGATGCAGGGCTTAATCTTAGGACCCTGAGAGAATGACCTGAGCTGAAATCAAGAGTCAGATGCTGGGGCCCTTGGGTGCCTCAGTCAGTTAAACATCTGCCTTCAGCTCAGGTCATGATTCCAGGGTCCTAAGATCAAGTCCCATGATGGGCTCCCTGCTCGGTGGGGAGTCTGCTTCTCCCTCTACCCTTCCTCCTGCTTGTGCACACTCTCTTGCTCTCTCTCTTTCTCTCTTTCTCACTCTCTCTCAAATAAATAAAATCTGAAAAAAAAAAGATGCTTAACTGACTAAGCCACCCAGGTACCCCTCAATTGTAGTTTAAATGGGCATTTCTTTTATTATGAGAGAATCTGAGCATCTTTCCAAATTTTTGAATCATTTATAATTCCTTTTCAATGAATTGTCTGTTCATATGTTTTTTTCTGCTATATTGCTGGTCTTTCTTTTTATTCATTTGTTAGGGATCTTTTTTTTATAGCATTCTTTCTTCAAAATTAAATTTTTTTCTTTAAAGATTTTATTTATTTATCTGAGAGAGAGAGAATGAGAGAGAGAATACGAGAGGAGAGAGGGTCAGAGGCAGAAGCAGACTCCCCGCTGAGCAGGGAGCCCGATGTGGGACTCGGTTCCAGGACTCCAGGATCATGACCTGAGCCAAAGGCAGTTGCTCAACCAACTGAGCCACCCAGGTGCCCCTTGTTAGGGATCTTTATTTTTTTATTTTATTTTATTTTTTTAAAGATTTTATTTATTTATTTGAGAGAGAGAGAGAATGAGAGATAGAAAGCACGAGAGGGAAAGAGGGTCAGAGGGAGAAGCAGACTCCCTGCTGAGCAGGAAGCCCAATGTGGGACTCAATCCCGGGACTCCAGGATCATGACCTGAGCCGAAGGCAGTCGCTTAACCAACTGAGCCACCCAGGCGCCTATGTTAGGGATCTTTAAAGAAAATATGTCTTTGTGTTGTGTTGTAAATTATTCCCAGTTTTTCATTTTTTCCTTTGCTTATAATAGTTTTTGTTTTGCAGATTTAAAAAAAAATCATTGGAAGGACATTTACAAGATCTACCCTCATAACAACATTTTTTAAGTGCACAATACAGTATTTTTATATATAGGCACAATCTTACCAGTATTTAAAAAATTTTTATGTAGGTGAATTTATCAATTTTATTTTTGGGATTTTCTGGGTTTTGTGTCGTACTTAGGCTTTCCCTATTTCAATAAGACTTAAAACACTTTTCTAGTACTTTTTAAAAATGTATCTCTTATATGTCTGGAATTTATTTTGCAGTACGGAGTGATGTAGGAATCAAACTTAATTTTTTCCATATGACCAACCATTTTTTCTAATATCGTGTACTAAATATACATATTCTTTTGCAAAGCATCATTAGTAACCACATTTATCCTAGAAAAAGAACTTGCATGCCCACATACTAGCATAATACTGTATATATTGTAGCAGAAATGGTGTACAATATTTTACATGACTTACCTCATTTGATCTTCAAAGAATCCCTAACCCTATGAGGTATTCTCATTTTGTGGCTGTGGACCCTTTTGATTTCGAGAGGATTTTAAGTAATTTTCTTAAGGGAGTAAGGCCTAGGATGTGGCAGTCAGGATTCAAAACCAGTTCTGTTATCCCCCAAATTCTGCTCTTCATGACAATACTACATATAAGTGGGGATGCCTGGCTTTAAACCACTATGCCATTCAGTTTACCTCTTCATAAGAGGCACTGAACAAGTATTTGATTTAACAAATTAATAAAAGTCCCCTTTTAACTAAAAAAATTGTGAGGCTGTTTTATGGCCCCAGAGAATACCTGCTTCAGAGAAAAGGCTTGTTGGGAAGTAAGTTGCCTTGTGTTGCAAGCCTGCTAGTCAGATCATATTTGTGGGTCACCCGTTATCTCTCCATTGTGTGTATTATATCCCTGGTCCAATCAAGGTAGCTGTGAAATTGGTTTGGTTACCAACATATCTAAGGATGTTTGTTGTAGGAAAGATGTTAGGGTTCGAAGCCGATGGCTGAGAAAGAACTCTTTTTTTTTTTTTTTTTAAAGATTTTATTTATTTGACAGAGACACAGCAAGAGAGGGAACACAAGCAGGAGAAGTGGGAGAGGGAGAAGCAGGCTTCCCGCAGAGCAGGGAGTCTGATGCAAGCTCTATCCCAAGACCCTGGGACCATGACCTGAGCCGAAGGCAGACGCTCAATGACTGAGCCACCCAGGTGCCCCTCAAGAAAGAATTCTTGAGACGTCTTTCGTGCAAAAAGGTGATTTTATTAAAGCACCGGGACAGGACCCGTGGGCATAAAGAGCTGCAATGGGGTCATCAGAAGTGGCCCATTATATACTTTGAAGTTGGGAGGGGGTTAGGGACAGCCTAAGTCTCTAAAGAATTTTGGAAGCAAGGTTTCCAGGACCTTGAGGCGGCTAGCTTTTGTTGGGAAAAGGTCATTTATTACCATCTAATAAAACCTTAGTCATGAGACCCTTCAGATGTATATCAGTGGGCCATATGCTTGGGGGATGATTGCCAACACGTATCTTGGGGGGGGGGTTTAGAGATAAAGGAAGTTTCCAAAGGAATTTTTATATGTTAAAGTAGACTTACAGGATCGTGGGGATGGAGGGGGGTCAGGCTAGGATTGCCTTTTGCCCCTAGGAAAGTATTAACATCGAGGCAGTTGAGTCCCTAGTGGAATGTCACTCTGCCTGTTTCAAGGACTTGTCATTGGGCTGTAGGTAGTAAGGAAATTTAATAATTTTTCTTCTGCCTTTGTTTCCCACATCATGTTCAGTTCAAATCCATTCTGATCAGCTATAGATCAGAGGTTCCAACAACCTCCTGCTTGGGTTTGATTAATTTGCTAAAGCAGCTCACAGAACTCAGAAACATCTTATTTACTAGATTACTGTTTATTATAAAAGAAGGTAACCCATTTCTGGAGAAATGGGCACAGAGCTTCCATGCTCTCTGAGTACACCACTCTCCCTGAATGTCCAAGTGTTCACCAACCCAGAAACTTTCTGAACCCATGTTTTTGGTTTTTTATGGAGGCCTCATTATATCAGCGTGTTTGATTAAATCATTGGCCATTGGTGATTGAACTCAGTCTCCACCTCCTTTCTCCTCCCGGGAGGCCAGGGAGGTGGAAATGAAAGTTCCAACCCTCAGTCACAGGGTTGGATCCCCTGGCAACGCATCCCCCTTCTTAGGTGCTTTGCAGAAGTCACCTCATTAACATGAACTCAGGTGTAGTTGAAAGGGGTTTATTAGAATATCAAAACACCTTTGTCACTCACATCACTTAGAAAATTACAAGGGTTTAGGAGACCTGTGTCAGGGATGGGGATGAAAATAAAATATGCATTTCTTATTATAAATCACAATATCACATAATAGTATTAAAGAGTTTCATTCCTGGATAACTTAACAAATTATAGCCCTAGGTTTGCACATTTTTACTATCATTTTTGGTTCTGAATTTAGTGTCAAAATTCTGAATTCCGGGAAGATAGTGGCAAGTGATGGCAGTAATAAAGTCATTAATGTCAATATATTTTTCTTAAATCCTGTGTTCTGGTTGTAATTTGTTAATAAGTTTCTTTGGCATATTTATTTTTCTCCTAATTTTTTTTTATTTTTCCTCCCTTAATATGGTGCTAAAATTCAACTAAGTAAATTTGAAGGTCTAATTTGCTTTATTCAATGATTTGTGAAGCAGTCAGCATCCCATCTAGCAAGTAGAAAGAAGCTCCAAGTTGCTGTACAAAAATGTAAGGTTTTTATAGACTGATGGAGAGGGAAAAGGAAGTTTTCTAACAAAGAGTGGGTTGTTTCAGGTAAAGACACCTTTCTCTGGGGGAAGGGCAGGGGTTGGTCGGACATATTAGCTCACTAGTATTGATCAGGAAATTCCAGATTGACTGGTTAAAGGTCACATTCCTGGGGGAGGTTGAAACTGCAGTTAAATCTTTGTTTTGCTGTCATGGGGGTAAGTGACTCCATTTGGGGCCTATTGTGTCTTTTTTTAAACAGTTCCCTTCTTTTGATCAGACTCTCAGCCTAAATAAGAGAGGTGATCAAAATTGAAGGCATTTGCACCATGCTCAACTACTGTTCTGTAGTTCTTGTGGAGTTTTTTGCTAAATTCCTGTAGTGTTTATAAATTAAGACTTTAGGTTCACAATTATTTTTTAAAAGATTATTTATTTGAGAGAGAGAGAGAACATGAGATGGGAGAGGGTCAGAGGGAGAAGCAGACTCCCTGCTGAGCAGGGAGCCCTATGCAGGACTCCATCCCAGGACTCCAGGATCATGACATGAGCTGAAGGCAGTCGCTTAACCAACTGAGCCACCCAGGCGCCCCTAGGTTCACAATTTTTAGCTGGTCATTTTCTTCATTCCTTCTCTGTCATACCAATTTTTTTTTTTAAAGATTTTTCTGTTTTTTGTTTTAAAGATTTATTTATTTATTTTATAGAGAGAGCACACACATGCGTGAGCAGGGGGAGGGACAGAGAGAGAATCTTCAAGTAGACTCCTTGCTGAGCACAAGCCTGACTTGGGGTTGGATCCCAGGACCCTGAGATTATGACCTGAGCCGAAATCAAGAGCCAGCCTCTTAAATGACTGAGCCACCCAGGCGCCCCTGGCATACCAGTCTTAGTGAGATCATTTTCTTGGTGGTTAGCGGCTATGAACACGCATCCATGCTTTTGAGAGAAGACAGTGCACTAGGAGAGTACTGTGATTACTATAAGCAGGATAATTCCCAATGTCTGGAGTGTATTTCCAACCCAAACCAATCAAAAGCAAATCAGTCAAAGAAAGATATGCTGAAGGAGTCACCTTTTTAAGCCAAGTGCCTTCCTCAGGATCATATGTAATTGAGCTTTAACTTCCCCAGAAGCGTTAATCAGGTGCAGCAGGCGCTGTTGACCATAGCACAGATACCTCCTTGCTCAGCTAAATGATAATCAAGGGCTATCCTATTATGGAGTACAACTTTGACCAAAGAGTCTAAAGATTTTTGTTGGGCAGCTATGGTCCTAGCAGTGGATTCTGCAATATTTTCAAGAATTAAGGAAAGATTCCTGATCATATTCTTTTTACATTTTTTCCTGACTAGGGAAGTAGGGATCTTTAAAAATCTTTTTAAAAAAGAGAGAGAGAAAAGGTTTCCTTACATTTAGGAAAATGAAACATTAAGGAATCAGCAATGTTTCAGACAAAAAGTCATCAAAAATTATAATCATCCTCAGTTTATTCACTCTCATGTTATTAACTCTTGTTCTGCTTGTATCCAGTTTTTTCTTTTTCTTTTTTTAAAGATTTTATTTATTTATTTGGGAGAGACAGAGAGAGAGCACAAGAGCTGGGAGAGGAACAGAAGGGGAGGGAGAGTGAGGGGGAAAGAATCTCAAGCAGACTCTGTGCTGAGTGCAGAGCCGGATGCAGGGCTTGATCCCAGGACCCTGAATTGAAACCAAGAGTTGGATGCTTAACCGACTGAGCCACCCAGGTGCCTCTGAATCTAGTTTTTGCTATTACTTTGGAAATACCCAGTTCAGTTATATGGTCTTAATGTTATCAGAAACATGTGTTTGCCAGAGTCCTTTCTATGAATCTCCTTGAGGATGAAGCACTATTGCAGGGTCACTTTTGCAAAAGCATCTGAATAATACAATAACTGTCTATAAATGACAAAGATCTAAAATGCCCATTGTTAAAGTTCTGTTGAGAGTTCATTATAAGGGAATTGACAAGGAAATTTGGTTATTTCTCTAACATGCAATGTTTTAAAATAATAACTAGAATCATGACTGATAACATTATACCAGGACATATCAGATTTCTAGGAATTTCATACAATTTCTAGAACACTTATATACCTATGCAAATACAACATAAAGAAGGCTTAGTATTCCTTCTTATTTGATAGTGCTTCCTATGTAATTTAACATATCAAAAAGCCTAATCAGTTTAACATTTCCTTTTTTATAAGGAGACAGAACAAATCTTTTAAGATGTTCCAGGGATCCTCCAAAAAATTGCAGAGTTAGTTTGAAGTCAAAAAGACTACATTTAGAATATGATTTTGGAAAGTTTTGTCAAAAATACCAAAAGGCTTCAGAAACACCTAGTCAAATAGGATTATAGGTCACTATAAAATATACTTAGTTATCTATTTAACCATAGCAACAATTTAAAACTTTGCAGGCAAATACAGAAATTTTAATAGTTGTAAAAAAACCAAACCAAACCAACCAAACAAACAAAAAAAAACCCACTTGCTCTTTTAATAGAGAAGATTCAACTTTCTTAAGTAATCAGAAGACCTGATAAAGACAACATAGGAAATTACATTGGCAAGACACAAAATCTTTGTTTTCTAGGCAGATTGCTTAAAATGTAAGGAAAAACCTTTTATAATCTCCTATCAAAAGCGGACCAAGTGTAAGAACACATTTTCTTTTTAGCAGATGAATGAAAATTAAGCTCCTGTTTGGCATAAGTATATTATTGACTTTTATTAAAGCTTAATTTTATAACTCTCATAATAAATTCATTTGATTTTAGCCAAATTGGCCAAATAAGGTAAGATTCTCTCTCTCTTCCCAACTTTTGATTTATTTATTTTTTAATCTCTTCTTTACCATCCTGAAGTAACCAGTTTCACTTTAGGACAAAATTACTTCCTTTTCCCTCAAAAAAAAAAAATGCACCTCTACTCCTCATAACTTCTCTTGTCCTACTTTTCTTATATACAAAGATGTTTCCCTTATCATTTCTAGTAGTTTTAATTACATATATTAGAATTTTTAACCTTTAAAAACCTTAATTTTTAGTGAAAATAAAGAAGTAAAAATTATGAACTGTCTTTAACATTAGCATTCTGTGGCTTGGCAAATTTATAAATATATTTTATAATTTCTAAAAAACATATGCTTTCTCATAGTGGATTTTTCAGTGTGGCACAAAACATGCTTATTAATAGACCCAAATATCTTTTAGTTTCTCTGTAAAAGGAAGCCAAAAGTGTATAAACCTATGTTCAGTAATTAATGTTGCAGTATTTTATCTTATTTGGAAATGATCTAGAAATCCATTGACTATCCATCATTTAATTTAACTTAGCAAAATTTTAAGGTTTTGGGTTACCAAAAAGATTTGGAGGAACTATTTTAAGAGTTCACCTAAAAACTTTTTATCCTACTTATATCTATTTAATATACTTGTTCTTAAAAATTATGTTTAGATGACCTACAAAAACTTCATGACAGGAGACAAAGTCAACCATCACCTCAAGCTGTTTTTCTTGGTGACAAATTTTGTAAGAGATAACATGAACTTATTTGATTAATAAACCCATGTAGAATAAAAGTATTATATTTAATGCTGATAACCCTAAAGATATACCTGTTTTAATTAAACCAACATTTTAAACTAGCTCTAATAGAGAATATTTTCTTTGAAACTTATTTGGGTTAATTTTTATTACATTTTTGAGAATTTAATTTATATAAGGGCTTAATTTTCTTTAAACCAATTATATAGAGCTCTTTTACAAGTTAATTTTGGCAGTACCATTCAGAGGTAGGAAATACCATGCATTTATGACATATAAATATATACACACACAGGAACATACAGGCTGACACAAACAGAGACCACATAGATTCCATTCTAAAATTTTAACCATGAGTTGGATATTTGTGGAGAAGACATTTAAGTTTTTTTTAAATTCACCTAAGTTTCAAATAATTTTCCCCATTTTGTTTTTCCTTTGTTAATAAATATCTCCCTTAAGTTGGTGGGTTTTTTTTTAAGTTGATTTTTTTTTAAGATTTTATTTATTTATTTGAGTGAGAACAAGCAGGCAGAGGGGGAGAGGGAGAGGGAGAAACAGACTCACTGCTGAGCAGGGAACCCTATGCGGGGCTTGATCCCAAAACCCTGGGATCATGACCTGAGCTGAATGCAGATGCTTAACCAACTGAGCCACCCAGAGTGCCATTAAGTTAATATTTTCTATTTTTTTTTTAAGATTTTATTTATTTGACAGAGGGAGACACAGCGAGAGAGGGAACACACGCAGTGGGAGTGGGAGAGGGAGAAGCAGGCTTCCCGCTGAGCAGGGAACCTGATGCCGGGCTTGATCCCAGGACCCTGGGATCATGAGCTGAGCTGAAGGCAGATACTTAATGACTGAGCCACCCAGGTGTCCCTAAGTTAATATTTTAAAGACATAGCTAGGTAAGAATTCCTAGAGAAGACTGGGTAAAACATTTACATCTCAAGGCACAAGGAAAGAATGTAGTACCCCCTAAAAGGACTTTTGTTCTCTTAAGGTCAGAATTCAGTACTTACAAGCCTTTTGAAATAAATAAAGGCAAGGTTAGTTGCATATCAAAGGACTGACATACCATCCATCTATGTTTGAAATGTGTTCTCTTCCCTCTGGGTACATTTAGATTGGGAGAGAAGGACTAAAAAAATTCCTATGAGGCTCTGAGTATCAGCTTCCAATCTGGCCAAATTTATGATCATAGAGTTATTAAATCCTTTCAAATATTTTGTCAGGTTCCAGCCAGAACAAACAGTAAATATTTCTGGCAATATTAAAGAATCCTATGGAACCAAGGGGTGTCCTCAAAGAAGGTGCAAATGATATCTTTACATGATCCAGAGTCACTCCCAAAGATAGCCAAAAGAAAGAATCAACAACCTGCATGTCCCATGCAGGAATAAAGCTAGGCCAAGTTCTTAGGATACAAAATGAGAGAAGCAAGAAGGCAGTAGCTATCTTTGAGAGAAAAAAGATCACTATCCAATGGGTCTGGATTTGGAAAGGAAAGGACAACATGAAATTTTATTTTCCTTTCTCAACTAGACACTCCAGAGATTAGGGAGAGCTGATTCTGAAAAGAATTCTCACTCTTTGCTGGCTTCTACCAGTTTTCCCAGGATTCCCTCTGCAGGCTCTGGTACCTACCAGAATTTGGGAGACTTTTTTTTTTTTTAAGATTTTATTTATTTATTTGACAGAGAGAGACACAGTGAGAGAGGGAACACAAGCAGGGGGAGCGGGAGAGGGTGAAGCAAGCTTCCCGTGGAGCAGGGAGTCTGACACGGGGCTCAATCCCAGGACCTTGGGATCATGACCTGAGCCAAAGGCAGACGTTTAATGGCTGAGCCATCCAGGCACCCCCGGAGACTCTTCCATTATTTTTAATTTTAGTTTATATTTAATAGTTGTCTCTTTAAGGTAAAACATAGCAGTTTGCAAGAAAATCTTGCAGTGTTCTGCCAACTCTAGGAGGGCCCTTTGAAGGTAAATATGGGGGTGTCTATAAGGCCTTTATCTTGTTGGACATTTTTTTTTTACAGTCATATAGTCATTTTCAAAGCAGAAAAACAATTCAGAGTACCCAAGTAAGGGAGGATAGAAGGGAGCAGTAGGAGTTACATAGTCTTATAGTCTTGTTTTAAGTACATTTTATACATTTAATTTTTCATTAGCCTTTGCAATGAAACTTACAGTGAAGCAATTGTGGAATTTTTAAACCTTTTGGAGTTTTCTGTGTGCCAATTAAAATAGGTATCCCATTCTGTTGGTTTGATTTGGGAATCTTTGTTTTAAAGTTCACTTCTTAAATGATCTTGTCTGATTAGAATGTTCCTCATTACGACC
>NW_027397096.1:12486457-12490322 GCF_003265705.2 Callorhinus ursinus | reverse complement strand
CATGAGAGGGAAGAAGGTCAGAGGGAGAAGCAGACTCCCTGCCGAGCAGGGAGCCCGATGCAGGACTCGATCCTGGGACTCCAGGATCATGACCTGAGCCAAAGGCAGTCGCTTAACCGACTGAGCCACCCAGGCGCCCACGACCATTCTTTTTAATAAGATTTTGCCATCTTGTACGTATCTACAGCTTTTGGGACCACAATCCTTAAATATAACATAAACAGTTGTGCTGGAAGATAGTGTGTTTGACTCTTTAGAAATTAAAGATCCCATTGACAGAGAGAGACAGCGAGAGAGGGAACACAAGCAGGGGGAGTGGGAGAGGGAGAAGCAGGTTTCCTGCCAAGCAGGGAGCCGGATGTGGGGCTTGATCCCAGGACCCTGGGATCACGACCCGAGCTGAAGGCAGATGCCTAACGACTGAGCCACCCAGTTGCCCCAAAGATCCCATCTTTTTAGCTAGCCTTTTGGGTCTCTTGGAACCATATTAATACTAAGAGGGATGTGCTGTGAGGTTGGGGATTATGTGGTATTTTATAATGTACCTTGTTGCACTGAAATTTTCTTGAGGTTGGCAGGTGACTGAGTGTCAGTCTAACTCATTTTATGATCAACTTATCCTAACACGGGAGTCTTTGAATTAGGTGGTGAGTGCTCTAACAGCTTTTAAATGCTCAATCCATGCCCACCAATTTTGTGGCAGCTTCTGAGATTCCCATTAGCAATAACCTTTAACTGTACAAAATGAGGCAAACAAATATGTGCACCTTAATCTACTGGCATTAACCAATGAGCTAGAGACTGGGAAAAAGACTCAAAACAGCAGACCCCAAAGGATGGGGACTGCAGACTGATTCCCAACAAATGGAGAACTGCAGCTGCCACCAGTCGTTCCCAGCATAGAATCCGGGGAAGGATGCCAAAGGGTGCAGTTTAGATGTTACTATGTACACCTCCAGCATTTCCTATTGTGGACCTTGGACTGGGGAAAGGATTGAACCTGCGGACAAATGGGAAATAGCAACGAACGGGGACTGCAGACAGGGGGCTTCACATACATAAGGAACTGTGAATTCCTTATCTATGTTCTACTAACAGTTCTCATGTGGATCTTGGGACAGAATCAGGGGCTACTAACAGTTCTCATGTGGATCTTGGGACAGAATCAGGGGCTAGGAAGTTACACCAATTGGGAATTGCAGACTGAAAAGCCAATTAGATCAGTAGCTTGGATGCATAGAGCGTGAGCTCAGAATCAAGAGGAAATTACCCATGGCCTTCAGAAGTGGCAAGAAAGACAACTCAAAAAGTTCACAGCACACCTGTGTTTCTCATTGTCCCTCAAACAACTGGAAATTTCTTTGGTCCTGCCCTTACCACCAAATCTGTTAAAAAGCAAAATTAAAAAAAAAAAAAAAAGGCAAAATTCAACTGAGTGAATTTGAAGGTCCAATTGGCTTTATTAAATGATTCATAAATCAGGCAGCATCCTATCTAGCAAGGAACAAGGAGCTCTTAGAAGCTGTACAAAACAGAAGGTTTTTGTTTTTGTTTTTGTTTTTAAGATTTTATTTATTTATTTGACAGAGAGAGAGACAGCGAGAGAGGGAACACAAGCAGGGGGAGTGAGAGAGGGAGAAGCAGGCGTGGGGCTCAATCCCGGGACCCGGGGATCATGACCTGAGCCAAAGGCAGACGCTTAACAAATGAACCACCCAGGTGCCCCAAACAGAAGGTTTCTATAGAGTGGATTGCTTCAGGCAAGATCACCGTTCTTGGAGGGATTGTCAGGGATCTATCATGCAACTTACCTCACTAACATTGATCAGGAAATTCTAAATTGATTAAAGGTCATGTTCCTGAGAGAGGTTGAAACTGCAGTTAAAATCTCATTTTGCTATCCTGGAGGAAGGTGACTTCGTTTGCGACCTGTTTCTTTTTTTTTAAACAATGGAGAATAAATATTTTAAGGCAATATGAAAGGAAATAAACCACTGATGTTAGAAATGGACATTTGTTAGCAACAATACAGTAATAATGATGTTTTGTTAAATAACATATTTGCCACTTACTATAAACTTTATTAATAATTTGTTTGATTTATAATGGGTCAGCAGATGGTAAAATAGTTTAAAATCTACAAGTGTAGGGGCACCTGGGTGGCTCAGTTGGCTGAGCGTCTGACTCTGGCTCAGGTCATGATCTGGGGGTCCTGGGATAGAGCCCCACATCAGGCTCCCTGTTCAGCGGGGAGTCTACTTCTCCCTCTCCCTCTCTCTCTGCCCCTCCCCACCATTTGTGCTCTCTCTCTCTCTCAAATAAATAAATAAAATCTTAAAAAAAATCTACAAGTATAAAATGATCTGGGAAAAGAAAATCAGTTATCTGTGCTAAAGCACCATCATTTAATGTGGTGTTCAGTAAAATAATTAGGAGTTTGGTCTAGAAAAAAATTTTACTTATTTAAAACAATATACACAAATAATGAAAAGAAATCCAGTAGATTATTGGATTACATATAGGAAAGTTCTGGTTTACATAGTTTTTAAAACTCTTGGATTTGGACTGGAACACTTTGAAGGTTTGGGCAAGCAGATGCTTTATATATCCTGGGATAGTTCTGTCATCAAGTGTTTCTTTCACATCTGTCCTTTCATTTCCATTCTTAATGCTACTATACTATTTCAGCACTTTATGTTGTCTCCCACAGTCTCTAGTAATAATCTTTTAATTGGTCTCTCTTTCTTGGAGCTGCCCTTTTTCCTACTTATTTGTATAGAATTCTGGATTAATCTTTTTTTAATATCTTTTGTTTTAAATATTTTATTTGTCAGAGAGAGAGAGAGACAGGCAAAGGGAGAAGCAGGCTCCCCGCTGAGCAAGGAGCTCGCTGCGGGACTCTATCTCAGGACCCTGGGATCATGACATGAGCTGAAGGCAGATGCTTAACTGACTGAGCCACCCAGGTGTCCCTGGATTAATCTTAGTACAGTTTTCTTCAATTGTTCTTCATAACCTTTTGAATGAAATCCAAGTTTCTCAGCTAAGCATTCAAAATCCACTGTGAATTTTAGCTTCACTCCCTGTCTGACCTGAAACTCACGTCTCCTGCAGACTCAGAGGCAAGGGAGTAAAAACAGTGGACGCCCCTTCACAAAAATAAACAACATTCTTCTAGCTCAGCCCCATCCCTGCTACTGCAAAGGCCCCTGTTATTTCTGAGGTTCTTTTCCTTTTGTTTAGCTCTGTTGTTTTTCACTAGGGCTATCTGCTGAGGTCTCCTCATCCTCATGAATGCCTTTGTAAGAATAATAACACTAAAGATTGATCATTTCACAATGTATACAAATACCAAATTATTATGTTGCACACCTAAAACTAACATAATGTTATATGTCAATTATATCTCGCTTCAATGAAAGAGAGAAAAAGAAAGGAAAGAAAGAAAAGGAAGGAAGGAAGGAAGGAAGGAAGGAAGGAAGGAAGGAAGGAAGGAAGGAAGGAAGGAAGGAAGGAAGGAAGGAAGAAAGAAAGAAAGAAAGAAAGAAAGAAAGAAAGAAAGAAAGAAAGAAAGAAAGAAAGAAAAAGAGAGAAAGAAAGAAAGAAAGACTAAAGATTACCATGAACCAGGGGCGCCTGGGTGGCTCAGTCATTGAGTGTCTGCATTTGGCCCAGGTCATGGTCCCAGGGTCCTGGGATCAAACCCCACGTCAGGCTCCCTGCTCCGGGGGAAGCCTGCTTCTCCCTCTCCCACTCCCCCTGCTTGTATTCTCTCTCGCGCTGTGTCGCTCTCTGTCAAATAAATAAAATCTTTAAAAAAAGATTTTATTTTTAAGTAATCTCTACATCCAATGTGGGACTCAAA
>NW_027397096.1:12457636-12486357 GCF_003265705.2 Callorhinus ursinus | reverse complement strand
CTCTCTGTCAAATAAATAAATAAAATCTTAAAAAAAAAAAATTACCATGAACCAGACATTGGGTTACACTGTTCACATAAGTTACATGAGCAAATCCTCATAAATCCCTGTGGAGTAGGTACCAGTAGGAAGTAGTAAATGGCAGTGCCAGGATAAAGCCCTGAAAGGCCAACTCCAGAATCCAAGATCTCAACCACTACACTTTGAGGACACCTTCTTATGTCACCATACACCATTAAGGATGAGGAAGTCTACGGATACCTTGACTCTGAGCTGCTTTCTTTTGCTTCCTCCTTTTGCTCCTCTCCCTGCTTAAAAGTCATTGGGCCTGTTAGCAGAACCTTGGGCCTGAACCTGCACCATTCAAGTCATTGGTGAGCTGGGAGCTTTGATGTGTCAAAGCTTCACTCTGCCTCTGGAGCCTTCCTAGTGTCATAGCCCTGTGGGTTCCTACCCAGGTAGGCAGAATACATTCTCATCCTTTGAGCTACACTGTGATACCAGGACACCCACAACTGTCCCTTTTAACTTTGGACTCCCTCTCTCCAAATGGCACTTAAATGTGGGCTCAGGGGCTGGGCTGGAAGATCTAATGTGAACAGTGGCCCCTAGTACAAACTCAAAATCACTCCCTCTCTCACTAAAGAACTGGAAAGGGAGGGAGAAGTGTTTTTCATTGAATACCTCTTTGAACTATTAGAATACATGCTCTCCTTTTTTAATTAACAAAATCTAGTTAAAAATAAGGAGTTATAGGGGCGCCTGGGTGGCTCAGTCGTTAAGCGTCTGCCTTCGGCTCAGGTCATGATCGGGATCGAGCCCCACATCAGGCTCCCTGCTCCACAGGAAGCCTGCTTCTCCCTCTCCCACTCCCCCTGCTTGTGTTCCCTCTCTCGCTGTGTCTCTCTCTCTCTCTGTCAAATAAATAAATAAAATTTAAAAAAAAAAGAAAGAAAGATGTGGGGTGGCTTATATATTCATGGGAAAAGCTGCACATCCAGGCTTCTGATGTTCTGAAGAGAGTGGCTAAGGCTGGATCATGAGCCCACTTCTGATCCTCGGGGGCAAGTCCAGGCAAGTCCACCTCAGGCATGTACTTTAATTAGATACAATTTGAAGTACTTTCTATGAACTGAGAATTATGAAGAATAAAAAAACGAGTATAATATGTTGTCCCTGCCTGCTCTCAGGAATAGGGAAACAAGACTTATACATGCAAAAACAAATATAACGAACAAATTAAGGCAGCATAATGTTAGCACTGAATTAAAGGTACAGGAGGTAGATGCTATGGTCAGTCCTTATGACTGACTTCCTGAAGACTCATGGCCATTTGCCAAATGTGCCAAGCATTTTCAGGCCTCTTAATCTGAAACGCCCCTCCTTCTATCAAAATTCCACATATCCTGCCAGATTCAAGGATCACTTCTCATAAAGTCTTTACAGCTGGCCCCCACCAAAAATTCTGCCCTTCCACAGAACTTTCTTTGTGCCTCTTTAGTATAGCATTTGTCTCAGTCTCCTGTATTTCTTACCTGTCTTTCCCACCACCCCTCAAGAGCAGGGACTGTGTATCTTTCAATTATTATTTTTTCTTTTTTGTGCTGCCATGGTTAATTTTATGTGTCAGTTGGCTAGGCTGTGGTACCCAGTTGTTTGTTCAAACACTAGTGTAGATATTCCTGTGAAGGTACTTTTTTAGATGTGATTAGTGTTTATTTTTAGTAGACTTTAAATCCGATTACTCTCTATAATGTGTGTGGGCCTCATCTAATGAATTGAAGGTCTTAAGAGCAAAGACTGAAGTTTCTTTCTTTCTTTTTTTTCTTATTCTTTTTAAGTAGCCCCTATACCCAACATGAAACTTGAACTCATGACCCTGAGATATAAAGTTGCATGCTGTACCAACTGAGCCAGCCAGGTGCCCCAAGACTGAGCTTTCTTAAAGAAGGAATTCTCCTCAAGACTACAACCCTGTCTGAGTTTCCAACTTTTGGAATTTGGACTCAAGGCTACAATATCAACTCTCACCTGAATTGCCAGCCTGCCAACCTGCCCTATAAATTTCAAATTTGTGAGCCCTCACAGTTACATGAGCCAAATCATTAAAATCAAAAGGCCCTCCCTTTCCTTCTCTCCTTCCTTCATCCTTTCCTCCTCTCTCCATCCCCATCTTTTTCTCTCCTCTGTCCCTCTGTCCCTCTCCCTCTCTGTGAGTTTTGCATTTCCTCACATATTTAATGAGGGCCTACTATATATTGGGCTGTTTTAGGCCCTGGGGATACAGCAGTGCACAAAACAGACAAAAATTCCTCATGAATAAGCAATCGTGAGCTTACATACTAGAGACAGAGGCAAATCATAAACAAAGAAATACATAAAATACACAGTATATACGATGGTGGTATATCTGTTAATAAAAACAAGGCAAGGAGGGGAACAGAGAGTACCACAAGTGGAGGCAGTGTGTTTTAGTATTAAATAGGTTAAGAAGGCCTTATTGAGAGGGTATCATTTGAATAAAGACAGGAAGTGAGAGATCAAGCCATGTAGGTGGATGGATATTTGGAGGGGGTGGGACAATGCTCCAGGCAGAGAAAATAGCAAATATCAAGACTCTACCTCACCCAAAATCATGACCACTGCCACTGGGCAACCTGCATCCACTGGTTGGTTGATGTGAAGAAATAAAGTTTTGCCCTCCTTCTTCAAGGCAGAGAGCCCTTAGGGGGCACTCTATAGAGTCAGCCGGTCTCTCTTGCAATGGCTTCATAGTTCAACCTCTCCCCCTTCACAAGCCTGCTTCTTCACCTCTCATAGGTGTTGTTCCCTAGATAGAGTTGCTAGATTTAGCAAATGTAAGCACAAAACGCCCAGTTAAATTTGAATTTGAGATAAACAAGAATAATTTTTAATATAAGCTTGTCCCAAATATTGCATTATTTGTCGTTTATCTGAAATTCAAACTTAACTGAGCATCCTGTATTTTATCTGGCAACCCTAACCCTATAGCACTCCCAAATAAAATGCTTGCATGTAAATCGGAGAGTCTCGAGTCTGATTCCCAGAGAAACCAATTTATGAAACTAAAATAGGATTTTGAAGCTGCTTCACCCAATAGCCAGTTTACAATGAAGACCTGATGACTGGTGTAGGTGTTGACCCTTGGCAAATGGTTGTGTAATTGTTAAAACTCCGTCTCTGGGGAGCTGGGGTAGAAGACTGGCAGGAAGGGATGCAATGGAGAGTCATGTGAGGGCTTCAAGGGACATAATTATATAAGAACTTTGGAATTGGATGGCCATTTCTTCTAGCTATTCATGCTTTAAAGAAAGACAGTGAAAGGCTGAGGTCATTAATCACCTAAATAAGGTGAAGTGTGAAACCAGAGACCCTCCTTGGCAGCATACAAAGAGACTCTCATTGCCTATAGCTGGAGCGTGGGACTTAATTATTATTTTAGAATAATTTCTTTTCCAAAGAAAACTGGATTCTCTGTCAGGTCGGATCTGCTATACAAAAGTCAGGGCAAGGAGTGGCAAGAATTGGCAAGGAGTGGGACCCTGAGATTTGGGATGAGGACCTCTGGATCAATGAACTCAAAATCCTTTAGATCAATGCACTAAAAATTCCTCTGAATCCTCTGAGCCTACAGAAGTAGCTCATTTCTCTCCATTAAAGGATAGCACTCTCCCCTTTCTTGAAGATTCTTGGGGATTCTCTCTTGCAGGACAATTCATACCCTCCATAGGATCTATTCCTATTTCTTCTCCTGGCAAAAAACCAATGACTAGAATCAAGTCAACAAAATCCAGCAGGGAAGTGCTAGGCCTGCTGAGGGAGAAAAGGGCTATACATCAAAAGAGCTGCAGGGCGCCTGGGTGGCTCAGTTGGTTAAGTGACGGCCTTCGGCTCAGGTCATGATCCAGGAGTCCCGGGATCCCACATCAGGCTCCCCGCTCAGTGTGGAGTCTGCTTCTTCCTCTGAGTCTCTCTCCTCTCACGCTCTCTCTCTCTCAAATAAATAAAATCTTAAAAAAAAAAAAAAAAGAGCTGCAGAGCCTAGCTAACATATACCCTTAAGAGCCAGGAGAGCATGTAAGTCATTGGTTGGGTTCCCCGGGTAACAGACTTTGAGATTGCTGGATCAAAGATCATTAAACAAAACTGGGTAACAGTTTATCCATATGGGACCAATATCCCATGATTCAAAATTTAACACCTGTTAGAGATCTTTGGAAATGGTTCTTTTATGCTGTTTGATTGCCTCTTGGAAGCCTGAAGAGTGACGGTCCACTCTTAAGTGAAGTGGAAATGCTAGAACTATCATGGCAAATAATGGAGGAAGGGATCAAAAAGCTAAGAGAAATGAACATGTTAGAGTGGATATTCTGTATAATGCCAGAAAACATGAATATACTTGAGAGTTAGCAGAACCCCTATATTGCTGTCAGGGACTAGGATTTTACTTTTCTTACAAGCTAATAAATCATCCTGTTATTGTTTCATGGATGCTGGTAGTATATGAGACTCCTGAGTCAGAAACAAAGGACTTTATTACAGCACAACAAGCAAGCAGCATGAGCAGCGTATTTACATCAGTTCCCCTTGCCCCTCAATTCCCAAGGGGGCAATGTGGAGGGTCCAGATGGATACCTGTATGCAGTGGGTTGTGTTGTAGGAGATTACTGAGTTTGAGAAATCTACCATTTTTACAATAAGCAGTATGTAATCCTGTTCTTTGTCCTGGTGGGAGATATTAGCTCATGTCTCAAAGTTCCTTGCTGCAAACACAACCTTGAGAAATCTGGATAGAAAGAAGTTGAGACCTTGGCTTAGGTCTTGGAGTACCTAACAAGATTGTTCAGGGATATTCAGAACTCATGGCAGATTCCCTCTCCCAACAATCTGTTCTTTTGCCTGTTGGATAAATGCTGTTAAATAGTGAGAAAAGTCAAGTAGAAGCCTCTGAAACTGTTCCCTCCTGCGCATCCAAGACAATAAATAAAAAATAATATCGCTCTTAACATATATTGCATTATTTGTTTCAGAGGTACAGATGAACCATGAGAGATGATGGACTCTGAAAAACAAACTGAGGGTTCTAGAGGGGAGGGGGGTGGGGGATGGGTTAGCCTGGTGATGGGTATTAAAGAGGGCACGTTCTGCGTGGAGCACTGGGTGTTATGCACAAACAATGAATCATGGAACACTACATCAAAAACTAATGATGTAATGTAGGGTGATTAACATAACAATAAAAATTAAAAAAAATAATATTGCACTCCAGGGAGAATGGCAGAGATGAAAGCCACCCTTAAAGACTTAAATGCAAGGGTGATGTTTGCCCATTTAATTTACCTATTAGACCCAAACAAAATGCAAGGTAGAGCTTTGAAGGATGAAAAACTCATCTAAATTATAGCCCCAATTTTGTTGGAGCAGACTAACATGGCTTCAGTCTGTGGTATTAGCCATTAATTTGGTAAATGCATCCTACCCGTCTCTATCTGGAAGAAGTTCACATTCACATGGGGTGGACCACAGTATACTTTTAAAGTCTTGCCCCAGGGCTATGTTAACTCTCCTACCCTCTGTCATAATAAAGTCTGAAAGAAACTTGACCATCTGGACATCTTGCTGAACATCATAGTGGTCCACTTTATTGATGACATTGTATTATTTGGACCAGATAAGCCAAAAATACAAACACTTGTTGGAGGCCTGGATAGGACACACATGTTTCAGAGGGTTCTACAAAGATTCAGGGCCCTGCCACACTAGTGAAGGTTTTGGGGACTGGTAGTTTCAGGCATGCTGGAACATCCCCTCCAAAGTAAAAGTCACATTATTCCATCATGCACATTTTACCACTCAAAAGGAAGCATAATGCCTGATGGGCCTTGGGTTTTGGAGGCAGCATATTACACACTTGGAAATACTGCTTTACACTTTACCAAGAGACAAGGGGGTCTGCCAGCTTTAAATGAGGCCCAGAGTAGGAAAGGGCTCCACAGCAGTTCAAGCGGTAGTACAAGCAGCCCTACTTCTTGGGCCATGTGACCCATTATATTCTATGGTATAAGAGAATCTACAAGGAGAAGATGCATCATGTGAAGTTTATGCCAGCTCCAAAATGAAAATCACAGCTGATACACATAGGGCTCTGGAGTAAGGCATGCTACCTGCAGCAGAGAATTATACACTGTTCAAAACAGAGCTCCTGGGACGCCTGGGTGGTTCAGTCGGTTAAGCGGCTGCATCCAGCTCAGGTCATGATCCCGGGGTCCCGGGATCGAGTCCCACATCGGGCTTCTTGCTCAGTGGGTAGTCTGCTTCTCCCTCTGCCTGCCTCTCCCCCTGCTTGTGCTCTCTGTCTCTCTCTCTCTGACAGATAAGTAAATAAAATCTTAAAAGACAAAACAAAACAGAGGTCCTGGCATGCTATTGACATAGTAGACACCAAGTACCTGATTAAGTGACCATGTGGCCAGAGCTCTTCATTAAGGCATAGGATCAGCAGATCTAGCTGTGATCCATTGTAAGATGGAAGTGATAATTTCAGAATTGGGGCATATGCAGGGCCAAAGGGCACAAGTAAGTTACATAAGCAGATGACCTATCCTCCCATGTTATCTACTTCTGTTGCACTGGTACCTCTCCCTCAAACCTATGTTCCAGGCTGACTTCCAGAATGACAGAGTAAAGTTCTTTGAAAATGCACTTTTCCATAGAGGCAACAAGAACACTAGAACAAACCAACAAAATCAGCTTGTTCAGAACTTTGGAGATTAACAAATGGCTTGCAACAATCTGAGTAAAGTTTATTCAGAAAAATGGCTAAATTCAGTAAAAATGTGATGAACTTGATGGTGTTTTAACTTGCCCTAATCCCATCCTCACTTTCCTTGCTTTGCAGTGACCTTGAAAAATTAACAGCATTTCCACTGCTGTATCTGTGCAAACCAAAAGCTGCTGGAGAGGACAGAATGAGTTTACAGCTCTGTAAGAGACCCCTTCCCAGAGAATTGTGACTATTTAACTTGTCTAGTGGCCTGCTGAAAAGCTCCATTTCCAGAACTTGTCTTTATTTGACTTGCCTGAGAACTTTCTCTGTGCAAAGAGTACTGTCTTCAGGACATTTATCAAAACAACCAGTGGGAATTGTTTAAGACTATAGTTGTCCAATGTGGTGTTAGAAGTTGGGACTAAGGGCGCCTGGCTGACTCATTTGGTAGAACATGAGACTTGAGGGGCGCCTGGGTGGCTCAGTTGGTTAAGCGACTGCCTTCGGCTCAGGTCATGATCCTGGAGTCCCGGCATCGAGTCCCGCATTGGGCTCCCTGCTCAGTGGGGTCTGCTTCTCCCTCCGACCCTCTTCCCTCTCATGCTTTCTCTCATTCTCTCTCTCTCTCAAATAAATAAATAAAACCTTTAAAAAAAAAAAAAAAGAACGTGAGACTTGATCTCAGGGTCATGAGCCCAAGCCCCACGTTGGGTGTAGGGATTACTTAAAAAAAGGAAAAGAAGGTGGGGCTAACAAGAGTCTGACCAAAAAACTCGAAAGATGGGCATGGGCAGTTTGTAGATATCTTTTTTTTTTTAAGATTTATTTATTTCTGGACCCCTGAGTGGCTCAGTCAGTTAAGTGTCTGCCTTCAGCTCAGGTCATGATCCTAGGGTCCTGGGATCGAGTCCTGCGTCGGGCTCCTTGCTCAAGGGGGAGCCTGCTTCTCCCTCTACCTGCCGCTCCGCCTGCTTGTGTTCTCTGTCTGACAAATAAATAAAATCTTTTAAAAAAAGATTTACTTATTTATTTATTTTAGAGAGAGTGTGCAGGGGGAACAGGCAGAGGGAGAGGGAGAGAGAGAATCTCGAGCAGACTCCCCACTGAATGTGGAGCCTGATGCGGGGCTCCAACTCATGACCCGAGATCATGACCTGACCCAAAATCAAGAGTTGAATGCTCAACTGACTGAGCCAGCCAGGTACCCCTGTAGATAGATATCTTTTAAGAGCTCTAAGATATTCCTTCAATTCTAGAAGGCCACATGCATATGCAGAGCTGTATAGATGCCTAAGAAAGACCTGAGAGGGCCCTAATATCTCACCTCTGACTGACTTTGAGGCTCTGCACAAGCAGAAAGTATGGATGTGGCAGTAGGCATTTTACCATGAGATCTAGTGGTCCTGTCACACCCCACACCACCCAGAGACATTTAGCCTGATAGAATGATGAAATGGACTTTTGAAAGCACAGCTGAAACACCAGCTTAGAGATAGTACCTGGTGAAAATGGGATGGCATCCTACAGACGCTGTACATAGCCTATATCAGTGACCATTATATGGTGCTTTGTTCCTAATAGGTAGATTAGATGAGTCTGGAAACCAAAGGGTAGAAGTAGAGTGGCTGCTTACCATCATTCCCAGTGACCCTTTTGGGGAATTTTTGCTTTTAGGCTGTGGATCTAGAGGTCTTAGTTCTCAGAGGGGAAATATTTCCATGAGGGAATACAAGAGTTCTATTAAGCTGTAAGTAATGGCAGCTGCCCAGTCTCTTTAGCTACTTTATGCTGGGAGACCAGCAGGCAAAGAATAACTATCCTGGCAGGAGTAGTTGACCCTGATCATCCCGAGGAGATAGGACTGTCATTACACAATGAAGTCAGGGAAGAATATGTTTGGCATTCAGGTGATCTAATGGGGTGTCTCTTGATATTACTCTGCTCAGTGTCAACAGCAAATGGACAAATGCGGCATCCACAGGATGTGATAATCAGGGACTCATCCCTCATGGATAATGACCAGAGTCCACCTATCAGATGGGCCACCTAGACCAGAAGAGGTGCTTGATTGAGAATGCTCATCTAGAATGAGTTTTAGAGCAGGAGACAATAAGTATCAGTCATTGTCTTGAGACCAGCTGCAATACAGGGTTGGGGGAAGAGCTATAGGTCTTCCACTGACTTTGTAAGTTTCCCCAGAAAAAGAGACCGGTAAGAACATTGGAGGAGCTCTTCCCAAATGGGGTGAACTTATTATATGAATGAAGTAGTTTCCAGAGGTGCAAGGGATAGAATGTACTGGATGCTGTGGTGTGCTGCTTAGATTTCCTTTTCAGGACTGAAGCACTCATTTACCCAGCTGCTGGAGTATTGGTAGCTAAAGGTTCTCAACCGAATTCTTCTCTGGGAATTTCCCTCAGCTAAAGAGCCACCTTGCCCAAGGTCATACCTTAGGGAGAGTCACATGTAATGATTGGTTGATGAGAGTTTCTAAAGGCTTAGCAAATAGGAAACTCTGAAGGACATTGTAGCTCCAGAGCTCCCTATAAGATTCAGCTGAGTTTTCTTTTACAATTGCATTGCAGGTCAAGTTCTCCCTCTATCCAGTCCTACTTCCCTTTCCTTAAAGATAACCCCTCAATAAACCCCTCTTTAGCTACTTTATGCTGGGAGATATCTCCCAGCATATCTCCCATAACCTCCTACATGCAAATTTCAGAATTTCAAGAGCCTGTTTCCTGAGAAACCTGATTTTGGAATCAGGTTTATTGGGATATAATTTACCTAGAGCAGAATTAACTCTTTTTTTGGTATACATTTTGATTAGTTTTTAGAAATGTATAGAGTCATGTAGTCACGACTACAATATAGAACGTTTCCATCATCCCAAAATTTCCTCATGCCTTTTTGTAGTCAATCCCCTCTCCAACCACAGCACCTGGCAACTGTTGTACTGATTTCTGTCCCTTTGGTTTTCCTTTTTCCAGAGTGTCATATAAATGGGGTCTTTGAGCACGAATAGCCTTTGAGTGTGAATCCAACCATTTAATATGGTGTTTTGAAATTTATATGTTATTGAATGTATTGGTAGCTTGTTCATTTTTTTTACTCAGTAGTATTTCGTTGTATGGATGTATCACAATTTGTTAATCCATCTCCAGTTGATAAACATGTGGATTGTTTTCCATTTGGAGTGATTATGAATAAAGCTGGTACAACATTTGCTTATAGTTCTTTGTTAGGAAATGTATTTTCATTTTTCTTAGGAAAATACCTAGGAGTGGAATTGCTGGGTTGTATAGTAAGTGTGCTTAACTTTAGAATAAGCTGCCGTATTGTCCAACATGGCTCTACCACTTTGCATTCACCAGTGTATGAGAATCCCCATTGCTCTGTATCCTCTCCAGAGCTTGGCATTGTTACTTTTTTTCTTGTTAATTTTAGCCATTCTAGTAGGTGTGTAGTTAACACATTGCTTAAACTTGCCTTTACCTAGTGATTTATAATGAAGCACATCGTCTTACTTGTTTGTGGACCACTTGTATGTCTTCTTTTGTAAAGTGTTTATTCAATTCTTTTACTCATTGGGGTGAGAGTAGGGAGGTTGCTTGTCTTCTTACCTATTAAATTTTAAGAGTTCTTTATATATTCCGGCTATAAGTTTTTATCAGATATATGTTTGCAAATAGTTTCTTGCAGTCTTGTCTTTTGTCTTATGGTTTGTCTTATTTTCTAACAGTTTATTTTACAGAGCAGAATTTTAAAATTTTGATGAAGTCCAATTTATCAATTTAAAGCATTTTATGATTTACTCTTTTATATCCTGTCTGTGAAATATTTTTCTACCCCCAAGGTCACGAGACTTTCTCTTATGTTTTCTTCTAGAAGCTTTATATTTTAGGCTTTACATTGAGGTCTATAATCCATTTCCAGTTATTTTTATATATGGTATGAGGAATGGGTCAAGATCAAATTTTTTTTTTTTTGCAAATAGATGTTAGATATTCTGAAATCATCTGTTGAAAAGATTATTCTTTTACAACTGAATTATCTTGGTACCTATAAAAAGCAATAGACCATATATGTGGGTCTGGTTCTGGATTCTCAGTTCTGTTCCACTGATCTGTATCTATCCTTATGTCAATACCACACTGTCTTGATTACTGTAGCCTTATAATCAGTCTTGAAATCAAGTAGTATGGGTCCTTCAACTTTGTTCTTCTTTATCAAAACTGTTTTGGCTCTTCTAGGAATAGCTTTTCCATATAAATTTTGCTTTCCCATATAAGTTTTTAAACCCTCTTTTCCATATAAATTTTTAAATCAGCTTATCAATTTCTATAAAAGAAGCCTGTAGAAATTTTAATTGGGATTGCACCGAATCTATAGGTCAATTTGGAGAAAATTGACATTTTAACAACCTTGAATTTTCAAATCTATGAACATGATATATCTTTTCACTTGTCTAGGTCTTGTTAATTTCTGTGATTAGTGTTTTGTAGCTTTCTGCATACAAATATTGGCCATTTTTTGTTATAGTTATCTATAAATATTTCATTTTTGGTGTTATTAAATATGGTACTTTATAATATTTCAATTCCAATTATTCACTACAAGTGTATAGGAATCTAATTGATTTTTGTATATTGACCTTGTATCCTGCAACCTTGCTAAACTCACTCGTTAGGTCCTGCAGTTTCTTTGTACATTCTTTGGAATTTTCTATGTAGATAATCATGTTATCTGTTCCAGATCACTTTTTGAATAGCAGGAGCTTAAACTAATATTAGACAAAGTCTCATTACTTGCACCTGAAACCATTTCTAATTGAAACAATGACTTGCTAAAATTTTGACAATGTGTATTAGCTTCCCAATATGAAAGAAGAGGAATTAGCTCACTTAAATCTTACTTATTATCTGTATTCTCTTTTTCTCAGCAAGAGTCCAGATGTTTTTCAGTCTCAGACTTCTTCAGGGCATACTGGCCTCTTCCTTATCTGTAGTCCCCAGTGCATATTCCTGCTACATCCTTCTTCATTTTGCTTCATCAATTAGTAGCATTTCTCTACTTGTTTTTGTCATCCAAAAATTTGAGGAAATTTCTTGTTTGCTGATGATTCCTGTGATAGAATACTAGCTGCCCCCCTGTATCCTCTTCTTTAATAATAAAACTCCCAATTTTTAAGTGGATATGTGGCCATGCAGAATAAAGTTTATATCTCTCATTCTTCCTGCAACTAGATGCAGCTCTGTGCCTAGGGCCAACAGGATATAAGTGAAAGTATCCATTTAGTGAGAAGCATCCTTAAAAGGAAGGGTGCATCCTTTTTCATCTCTTCCTTCTTCCTGTTGGTGATGTTGCCATTTACTGGCTATAATTCCAGCACCCATTTTAGACCATCAGGTGATGTTGGGAATAGAAACAAGGTTGAGCAAAAATGAGGAGCCTAAGGTTCCTAACACTGGGCTGGCCACCTCTGGACTTCTGGTACAGAAGAGAGAAAGAAACTTCTATCTTCTTTAAGACACTATTATTTTAGATTTTTCTGTTATTCAAAATGAACTTAATACTAGCTTATAGAGCTCTTCTCCCCTTCACTTTCTTTATTGTTGTGTTTTAATAACTTTTTTTATCCCTTTACTATCATTTTAAGGAATATTCAGAGAAAAAAGATTCAACTCATGGTTCTGATTAGATATATTCAGTCTGAATCATGGATTATTCTTTACAACAATTACATATTATAAGAACAGCATTAAGATGGCAACAAGGGAATTCAAACAAAAGAAAAAGAATCACCTGCCCTCTCACTGTCTCACCACCTCACATATTCTTATTCTTTAGTTCCCCTTCCAGGTTTCCAGATTTTTTTAAAAAAAGACTTTATTCATTTATTTGAGAGAGAGCACAAGTGGGGTGGCGGGGGAGAGGCAGAAGGAGACGGAGAAGCCGGCTCCCCACTGCACAGGGAGCCCGATGCAGGGCTTGATCCCAGGACGCTGGGATCATGACCGGAGCTGAAGGCAGACGCTTAACCAACTGAGCCACCCAGGTGCCCCTCAGGTTTCCAGATTTAATTACAGTTTTGTTCTTTTTCTATTTATGACTAGCATCTCCATAAACTATATAGTGCTTCTAATTATAATTTAAGTTAGCTGTATTCTATTATATTAAGTATATGTATCATAATTGACTTCACTTTTATTTCTGTTTATTAAAGTATAAATTCTCAGGAGTGGGGTTGCTAAATCCAAGGATTTGAACATTTCTATGGTTATTGAAATGTCTTATCCAATTGTAACTCCAGATGGGTAGAGAATTTCTATGTAATAAAATTCATTTCTGTGTAACGTGCAGAGCTAGCCCACTGCTCTGAAGGACAGATTGAATTCAGATAAATGAAGGGGAGGGAATTCAGGTAGGATAAAGGCTGGGGTAAAAATGTTAAGATAGGCATAGTCCATAGAATGTTCAGGGACAACAGTTGTAGTGAAGTTTGAATAATGTGTATACCAGCTACCACAGATCTTAGTTTCTCATTCAGCATAGAATCACCACTTTAGCAATCAGTGATCTACCTCAGTAGTGAGTGGTCTAAGTGTAGATTCACATATTGAGATCAGATTGTGGAATGCCAATTTAAGGAATTGGGTCTTTATTCTGTAGACAATGGGGAGCCTGTGAAGATTGACGAAATAATAAGGATATTTTATAACTACGTTTGGATGAATTGGAGGGAAGGGAGGTGAGAGAGGAAAAATGAATAGATGAGGATTTAGGGAAATAGGGAGACCTCTTTGAAACTATTACAGTATTTCAGAGATGAGAAGAATGACAACACAGGAAATGGAATGAAAACCTTCCAGGCTAATGGTGGCAGATTAGTTGGGCTGGATATACCCTCTCTCAATTTCTTTTGAAAATGTTCAAACAAACAAAAAATTTGTAAAGATACACAAAAAGAAACAAATTGGCAATGATAGTGTAAATTCAAAAATGAAGGTTTATGTGCCAAAATCAAAATAGTAGGTTCTTTCTCCTAATTGCATCATGATTTAGTTGGACTGAGAAATTTTTAATGATTGTCTCTTGAACCTGTAAGTGTCTAAGAATAGAGGTTATACTGACTCACCTCTACCATCTGCTTCATCATCTGCCCTTACCCCAGGATAAAGGGGCTGCACTGGCCAGAGAAGCAGCAAGTCATCTCACAAACACAGAAGAATGATTCTTCTCTAGGGAGACTGATAGAATGCAGGGAGGGGTGGCAAAAGAAGACTTCAGTCATAATTCTTACTTTTTTACAAAGAGAATGTATTTCAGTATTGCTCCTGTAATTAGAAATATCACTGGGCAAAACAAAACCCTATAAGTACTTGAGTACACTTTACTACATTATATACCAACCCTTAACCTTTATTTGTCACTTAATCTTTTCCCAGTTTTCTTACCAGGCTTGAATAGAATGCCATTTTTCTAATTCATCTTAAATTCTTGTCTCAGAGTGATGTCCTTTCCAAGGTTCATGTCAAGATCTTAGGACTTGAAGATATTTTGCCACCAAAACCTCTGGTCTCGCTTCCCTGTAACAGTCACTACCCATCAAGTGATTCTGTGCGGGCTAAGTAATGGGGTGTCTGGCCTCAGGCTTCATTTCTTGTTTCTTCTTTCCTTCCTCACAGCTGACATAACTGAGAAGCTCTTTCTGATCCTGTAAGTGTATCCCCACACAAACAGCTTCTGAGAGAAAGAGAGTACTTCAGAGAAGAGACCAGCTATCATAGATACTAGTTTCTCCTTCAGCATAGAATCACCACTTTAGCAATCAGTGATCTGCCTTTGAGAGAGCAATTCATAAAATCTTCATTTAAGTCATAAACTCTTTCCTGAAAGGGTCAACATCGCTAACGGAATAAATGCTATTTTAAAGCCACAATCCAATATTTGAGCCAAATATTTCAAAACAGAATTATATAATGTATTTTTTATCACAGTTCACTAAGAAGAGAACAAAAGGAGATGAGTTTAGGTTTAGATTTGCTAAAAGGAAGAAGATTTTCAAACTATAGATTATATATTGAAACAGGTTATTAGAGATTACCTACCTTGGGGAACTTTAAAAATAGAATAGACAATCATTCTTCTTGAATGATTTAGCTGCAGACCTGTATGGAAGCAAGAACTGAAATAAATGCTCTTTTGAGGACCCCTACAGTTTGTCGAATCTACGATTTCTGACAACACTTGCCCCTACTCACTGACTTTATCCCAGGTCATCATGGCATAGCAGAGATGTGGAAGTTAATGGGAGGTAGATGATGGTAATGACATTTGGGATTATTTCACCACAGGAATTGAGAAGAAATGATTACAGTGTTCTGTCAGTCCACGCACTTAATGTAAGCAGGTGGTACAGCATAATCCTTCAGTTATTTCTAGAATCTTGATGAATCAGTCAATCCATTCTTATACAAACTAATGAAAATAGTTAACCCACTCCCAAAAAAACAGGATAAAGAAATTTCCAATCTGAAAATGATATTGTTCGGAACACAGCACCTCCTATATGATGTCGACTCTTATTCAAAGCCTATTGCAGAAGACATTTTAAAAAAGTATTTGGCCTGTGGTATACATGTATTAGAAATTCTGTAGGATACATATAACTGGCATAAATCTCATAATATGAATCAGATTTGCAAGAAATGTACCTTTCTTTCTTTTTCTAAAACTTAATTTCTCTCTCTCTCTCTTTCGTGACTGGCATTCTATCAAGTGACAGATACCAAATCTTAGTCAGTTTAGGGTTCCCGCTGCTCTTTTCCTCTGAGATCTGGGAACTTACTATTGTGCCACAACATCAGAGTGGGGATGGGTAGTGACTTGTCCTTGTTCATCAGTCCATGCCAGCATCTGCTGAAATACAAACCACATTCTGTCTGATGCCTCTGTCTTTGGCTCTGGTGGCTGTTCCTTTGTCTCTCCTCCTGCCTGCAAAGCCTCTCTAGATATACTCTTTCCCCCTACATACATGCTTTTCTACCATTCCTGGACTGCAGAAAACTAGGTGGGGTGTCCATGTCCCTGCCCCAAGTCTACATTACTCTCAGGCATGTGGAAAGCATTTTGCTTCTCCTCAACCACACTGAAGCCCAGGGGATGCTTTGAGGCTGCATCTGCCCCACATGCCAAGGCACAGGTATTTCTTCTGTGCCCTCACCGTTCTGGGGTGGGGGAGGACTCTGGTATCTTGAAACCTCCCTGGGTTCTCTCTGGGGATGCATCACAGGTTTCCTCTGCTCCTGGTTTCCTCATTCCAGATGGAATGAACTGAGGAAGGACCCTGAACTTTTTCTTAGGAACCCACTAATGTCTGAACCTTCTTCTTTCCTTTTGATTTTCTCTCTTCATCTTCCAGTCCAAGTAAACTTTATTTAGTCTCAGAGGTGGCACCTACATATCTCCCAAATTGTCCACGCTTAGAGAGCTTGGGCGTTTGGGTTTCTCGTACTCAAAAAGCCTGTTCTGCTGTAACAGCCCTTCTCCAAGGGAACCGGTCCTCCATAGTATAGCTTTAAATGGGGTATAAAGGAACTGCCAGGACTTAGAAACATATCTGTTAATATATCAAAATACCGTGCCACTATGTTGCTATGAGAGAAATTTAATGACAGGAGGCAATGAGAATTGGAAGATTTCAGTCCCAGGTGAGAGGTAAGGCATCCCTTCTCTCTGTCTCTGTCTGTCTCTCTCTGACAATGCATAAAAGGCACCCAGCTCTTTTTTTTTTTTTTTTTTTTTTTTTTGTGGTTCAGCACGATTTCAGTTCTCACTACACTCTCAGGCAGGTATCTGTTACTACATTAGTTGAGGTCTACTTCATCTGCCTCTCAAAAATCCTCTCCAGACAAAAGGAGAGAACATTTCTCTGCTACCCCAAGGTTTGAATTAGAGCCTAACCCTCCTAAATCTTGGGAGGGGTGTCCCTCAGTGAGTGCATGATGGCTGCCCACATACCCTTAGAATGGAAAACTGGGAAGAAAAAGTAGAAATAAATGAATCTCCCCTACCTTGGAAATTAGTTCTTTCAACAGATTGCGTTAGCACTTGAAATCACTGCCTTAACTACTAAAGTTGATTAAATTAGCAGCTCTGTATTTTGCCAAGATCTTTATAGGCTTCCCCCCCCCCCCTTTCTCAACAAATTAAAACCTGGCTTGGAGGGGAGTGTAGTAGACTGGAGACATTTCTCCTCCTGTCGCTGGATGCTGGTGTAGCAAGCTTTTGACAGTTTTTAAAAAGAAAAACTTAATTCTTGATTACCACTCTTTACGTGTCTTATATCAAGACTGCAGTGTGGGTATGTGGGAGGAAAACTGATGTAACATTGAAGAGTTTAATAAATATTTGCAATTTGAAGTTTTTCTTCTTTCTTTCTTTTTTTTTTTTTAGAGAGAGAGAATGCGGGGGGTGAGGGGAAGGGGCATAGGGAGAGGGAGAGAGAGAATCTTAAGTAGGCTCCATGCCCTACGTGGAGTCCTAGGATCAGGGCTCAATCTCACAACCCTGAGATTATGACCTGAGCTGAAACCAAGAGTCAGATGCTTAACCAACTGAGCCACCCAGGCGCCCCTGCAGTTTGGAGTTTTTAGATCATTGATTCACAGAAAGCTATTATTATTATAAGAAATAGAATTATTTCATTTCAAAGGTAATGCTAAATTTTTAGTAATATGTTAATGAATTGAATAAAATATTCCAGGATATAAATGTCAGGCCTAGTGCAAACTAACAGATTTAAAACAGCATTTTAAATTTGTAATAAAATATAATAACAACTAGTAATTATATTCACTGTCCAAAAAGATAACGCTCTTGAAAATCTAGAAAAGATATAATGTTCAACTTAAATAATGAAAAAGGGAATGGTAGAATGGTGAAGAAATATGTTTTATGGTGTTCAAAGTAATATAATCTTGACTTCCAATTCAAATGAAACACATATTTTTACTAAACCCTGTGCTCACATCAACTTTCAAAGTATGCATTTTTGCTTGTGTTATAATTGGAAGTGAAAATAGGACACAAAAGTATATATATAAATACTATATATATAGGATGATCACAGCAATGTTTTTTAAAAAAACCATGCATGGGGGCGCCTGGGTGGCTCAGTCAGTTAAGTGTCTGACTCTTGATCTCAGCTCAGGTCTTGATCTCAGGATTTTGAGTTCAAGCCCTGTGTTGGGCTCCACACTGGGCGTGGAACCTACTTAAAAATAAATAAATAAAAATAAATAAAAAAATCTGTGCATGAATAAAAGCCCAAAAGGAAATGCACTTAGGTATTACTAATGGTTATTTTTGGATGGGAACATAATTTTTTATTTCTTTCTTCCTTTTGACATTTTCAAAATCTTCTATAACGAGGACATATTTTTTTATGCTGACCAAATGAATTAAAAACTCTCCTTTTTAAAAGTATTTATTTTCCACACTGTTACCTGTTTATTAAGTACAGTGTTTTCATTTATTATGCTCCTTTTGATTGTTTTGGAAAGTTGAACGAGTAAGAATTAAATACTGAAGTGGATGCTGAAATGCAGCAATGTGCTCCATACAGTGTTACCAAGAAGCAGGTATCAGAACAAGGATAAAAAAACACTTTAGTCTTTAAAGTAAGAAAGACACCGAATAGTCATAATTTCAGTTTAACTCTCCTTGCACTGTTACTAGATTGCTTTGCCTTTGAACTGCCCACTGGAATGATCCAGGTGTGTAAATGCTCAGATCTTTCTAAGGTTGACAACTGCTTCCCTTCACCACATTTCATTTTACATAATGATTTCAATGTAGGAATGTCATGGTGTAAAGTGGTAGGGAAATATAAGGTGCTAAAATAAGGTAGAGCAATAGAGTTAAAAGACTGTGGAGTTGCATGTTGATTGCTGAGATTTCTGCAGATTTTATCTGTAGATTTAGTGAATTCTCCTGATGAGGAAGGTAATAGAATCTGAACAACTAAGATCAAAAGGAGAGGGTGTCTTTGATCATCTATTTGACTGCAAGTAATAGTCACAATTTACTTGAGTATTTTATTGGTGCTAAATTCATCCAAAATAACTCTCTCTCATCTACTTTTAATGCAGCTGTTGACATTGGTTTGTACAAAAGTTTGTTCAAGAGTTTTTCAGCAATCAGGGATATATTTGCCTGATTTACCTCTGTATTGGAGCACAGAAGAAAAATGTCAGGCATGAAATCATGAATCCTATAGATGTTGCCAAGGTAGACAGATTCATGAATTAGTTATTTTCAAGTAGATCTTAATTAACATGTTTATAACATGTTTATAATAGTAACTATTTCTCCAGGTTCTATTCTGCTTCAGTTCTGTACCCTAGGAAATGCCCCTATTTTATTAAACTTGTATTTAGAGGGGCGCCTGGGTGGCTCAGTCGGTTAAATATCTGCCTTCAGCTCAGGTCATGATCTCAGGGTCCTGGGATCAAGCCTTGCATCAGGCTTCTTGCTCGGTGGGGAGTCTGCTTCTCCCTCTCCCTCTGCCCCTCCACCTGCTTGTGCTCTGTCTCTCAAATAAATAAATGAAACAGTGGTGGGAGGATGCCGGCTTGTGGACTGAACCCTCAACTTGTGAGATCTGATGTTAACTCCAGGTAGATAGTGTCAGAACTGAATTATAGGACACCCAGCTGATGTTGCAAAGAATTGCTTTGTGGGGGAAAAACACATTTGGTTATCGGAAGTGTCAGAAGTGAATTGTTTTGTGTGAGTGGTAAAGGAGAAACACATAGGAGGAGGAGGGGGTTTTTCTTATTCACACATATAGACCGTTATCACTTATTTTATTTCTTAGGTTGTGAGCACAGGGGTGAGACCTAACTTTCCTAAATTTCCTAAACATTAGGAATTTCTTAAATTATTGGATCGATTGACCGCTTAATTGACCTATCTATTTATCTATCTATAGCTTTGTTGAGATATAATTCACATACCATACAATTCACCACTTAAAGTGTACAATTCAGTGGTTTTTACTGTATTTATAGACATGTGGTATATATTTCATCACCCCAAAAAGAAACCTCATACCCATTTAACCCAGTAAGCACTCCCCACTTGCTCCAATCTCTTAGCAGTCCTAGGGAACCACTCATCTACTTTCTGTTTCTATAGATTTGCCCACCTGGACATTTCATATAGATGGAATCATGTGGTCTTTTGTGACTGGCTTCTTTCACTTAGCATGTCTTCAAGTTTGATCCATTTTGTAGCATATATCAGTTCTTCACTACTTTTTTTTTTAAAGATTTTATTTATTTATTTGAGAGAGAGAGAATGAGAGATAGCACGAGAGGGAAGAGGGTCAGAGGGAGAAGCAGACTCCCTGCCGAGCAGGGAGCCCGATGTGGGACTCGATCCCGGGACTCCAGGATCATGACCTGAGCTGAAGGCAGTCGCTTAACTGACTGAGCCACCCAGGCGCCCTCTTCACTACTTTTTATTGCTGAATAATATTCCATTGTATGGATATATACATTTCATTTATCCATTCATCGGTTGATGGACAATTTGAGTTATTTCTACTTTTTGGCTATTATGAATAATGCTGTTATAAAGATACATGTACAGGTTTTTATGTGGACATGTTTTCATCTCTATTGGGTGGGATTGTTGGGTCATATAGTAACTATGTTTAGGAACATAGTTTTGAGGAACCACCAGGCTGTTTCAAAGTAGATACACCATTTTACACTTCCTCCTGATGGTTTCAGTTTCTCCACATCCTCAACACTTGTCATTATCTGTTTTTTTTTTGATTCATATCCTCATGGGTATGAAGTGGTATCTCATTGTTTTTTTTATTTGCATTTTGATTTGCATTTCCCTAATGACCAGTGTTGAGCATCCCTACATTATGAGTATGCATACATAATGTTGAACATTCCCTAATGTTGAACATTTTTTTCATTTGCTCTTGGTCATTTATGTATCTTTTCGGGAAATATCCAGATCTTTTGTCCAATTTTAATTGGGTTATTGGCCTTTTTATTATTGAGTTGTAAGAGTTTTTTAAATATATTCTGGATGCCAGTCCATTATCAGATATATGATATGCAAATATTTTCTCTCATTTTGTGGTTTATTTTTCTCCTTCATGCTGATGTCCTTTGAAGTACAAAAGTTTAAAATTTTGGGGGCTCCTACGTGGCTCAGTCGTTTGGGCATCTGCCTTCCGCTCGGATAATGATCCCGGGGTCCTGGGATCAAGCCCCGCATTGGGCTCCGTGCTCAGCGGGAAGCCTGCTTCTCCCTCTCCCACTCCTCCTGCTTGTGTTCCTTCTCTCGCTGTGTCTCTGTTTGTCAAATAAATAAATAAAATTTAAAAAAAAGTTTTAAATTTTTGTGAAGTCCAACTTACCTATTTTTTTTTCTTTTGTCAGTTGTGATCTTGGTGTCATATCTAAGAAGGCTTTGCCTAACACAAATTACAAGGATTTATGTCTATATTTTCTTCTAAGAGTTACAGTTTTTGCACTTATATTTAGGTCTATAATCCATTTGAGTTGATTTTTATGTGTGGTGTGAGGAAGGAGTCCAACTTCATTCATTTGTATGTTGATGTTCAGTTGTTCCAGCACCATTTGTTGCCTTATCTATTTTTAAATTATATATGATTTGGGGGTAAATATTAATAATATCTAAAGTTTGTTGAGCAGTATGTTCTTGCTAAGCACTCCTCCAAGGCTTTTACATAAGTTAAGCTAATTTAACCCTTACACCAATTCTAAGGGACTTTACCTCCCTATCAGAAAATGACTGGGGAGAGAAAAAGGAAACTGAATGTTAATTGCTTCTCATTGGCAGAAAAAATAATTAGAAGGAGGTGGTCCCAGCCCTCTTACTCTTCTCCTTGCTTTGAATACCAATGGCAGTGCCTAAATTCCCTGATATGGGTGGCATAATGTTAAGGGTAAAAGCAAAGCAAAGAATAGGGGATCTACTCATATCATGCCATCAAGAAAAATGGTATTCTGACCAGAAATGGTGACAAGATGGTTAAGAGAAAAGCAAACCTCTTAATAGGGGTGATGATGCTCAGAGAATACTGTATGATCTCATTGAGCTTAAAGCTCTTGGCCTAGAGGGTTTATAGCTAAGGATGAAAAGACCTTACACATGAGATAACTCAGCAGTTTCCATCATTTTCATTGAAATATGGACAATAGAAGTGCTGGAAGACTGAAGACTTGCTGGTTTTCAAAATGAATGAGGTGCTCAATTCTGTCAATCCTAGAAGAGAGCTTGGCAGCCAGTGCAGACAAAAATCCTAGAATGGCTTTTAAAGTGGATGGTTTATGATTATTTAGGAAGAGAAGGGGTGACCAGTAGGAAATGGCATGGGTTCACCATTCAGGTTGACATTGATTTGTTAGTAATCCTCTATCTATATATGTGCTAAAACATTTAATAGTCTGTGGTACCAGTTCTCCATAAATCATATTTTCAAGTTGAAAAATAATATTTGAAGCGATAGGATTGGCATTAATAATTTGGAGAATTAGTATTCTTTTCCAGCAATGATTGACACTTTAAATTTGAGTAAGGTTTAGGGGCGCCTGGGTGGCTCAGCTGGTTAAGCGACTGCCTTCGGCTCAGGTCATGATCCTGGAGTCCAGGGATCGAGTCCCACATCAGGCTCCCCGCTCAGCAGGGAGTCTGCTTCTCCCTCTGATCCTCCCCCTCTCATGTATTCTCTCTCTCTTGCTCTCTCTCATTCTTGCTCTCTCAAATAAATAAATAAAATCTTTAAAATAAATAAATAAATAAATTTGAATAAGGTTTAGAAAAAGATTTTATTTCTGTGGGTAACTACATTCCTTTGTTGACCTTAACTAGATCTATTCTGTTTACATAAGAACATAAATATTTTAGAATAAAATCCAATTTAATAAATGAATAAACTTATTAAGATGTAATTACTTTTCTAACTTCTGTGTTTTAAAAGTCATAATTAGAATGTGGATTACAAACTATTCTACATGGAGCCTTCAGGGAGGTTTGGCTTATCTTTCTGTAACTTTATTTGGTTTAAAGTTAAACATGCATTAGTATGGGATGCAGGGTTTATAATTGGAGTCACTTCATGTTGCTAAAACCAAGTTTGTTAAAAACAAATATAGTATTATTGTTTAAGATGAGGAAATGGGGAAGAGAAGTATCCCAAGTGGAAGGAATTTCTGCTTAGGCTTCATGTTTCCCCACACATAAAGAATTATATATTGTATGGATGTAAATATAGATAGTATGTATATAAGTAGCAATAGTAAAAAAGTGTGCATGGAAGTAATAAAAGTTTGAGGGTAGTGATAATTTGTGGGGAAAGAGGTAGGGGTAGGGAGGGGTTAGAACTTGTGTCTATAATATTTAACTTTTTGTTTTTAAAGATTTTATTCATTTATTTGACAGAGAGAGACAAAATGAGAGAAGGAACACAAGCAGGGGAAGTGGGAGAGGGAGAAGCAGGCTTTCCATGGAGCAGGGAGCCCGATGTGGGGCTCTATCCCAGCACCCCAGGATCATGACCTGAGCCGAAGGCAGATGCTTAACAACTGAGCCACCCAGGTGCCCCTGTAATATTTCACTTTTAAGAAGAGTAAGAAAGAGGGTGGGGTTCTCTTATTATTTTTTTATATGTTTGAAATATTTCATTAATTGAAAATTTGAAAACAAGGAAATAAGCAGCCTAATTCTCTGATTGCTTTTCTAAAGGGTCCAAGTGTTTACTGCCTATTGATTTGAGAACATGCTTAAATAGGGCTTTACGGGTGCCTGGAGAGTTTATTTTTGTAATCTTAGCACATACTAGTAATAACAACAGCTACAGTTTATTAAGCACATACAGTGTGCCAGGCACTATGTGAGGTGCTTTAAATATGCTCTCTACTGCTTTGACAGTAACTGCGAAGAAGGTATTTCCTTCCTTCCCATTTAACAGATGGCAAGGTGAGCTATAGTTCCAATCCACTACTTGTGATAAAATATGCTAAATGAAAACTCAGACTTCCAAATATCAAGTTTAATATCCCAAAGTTCATTTCTCATGTAGTAGCTTTCTTTTTCCCAAGAGTTATCTCTACATTTTAATGTTTACTTGAGAAAAACCAGAAAATATGGGTAGGGGAACAGAGGATAAAAATTGCCTATAATTTCACTACCACCCAGAGAAAGTTACTGCTAGCATTTTGATAGGTGCCCTTTCATATGTTTTCCATGCATAAATTTGTATGAACTTTCAAATGCTTTCAGAAGGAACTGTGTCAAGAATTTCTCTATCAGTATTGCTTATGGTGCATAATATAGGATAAATTTAAAATTTGGATTTTATTCCATACATGTCTGTATATTTTTAAAAGTAGAGTTTTAAACTGAAAAAACTTCATTAAAAATTTATGCAACATATATGAAAAAGCAATTACTGGCTACTTAAAAAAATCTCAACATTTATTACATTGATATATCTAATACAAAGATCAACTGGACAATTACTGAATTATATTTGCCAGTAAATTATAGAATCAATAATGAGTATATTACCTGTTGTGGATAGTTTATTTTGAAGATTTTATTTATTTATTGGAGAGAGAGACAGAGACAGAGATAGCGAGAGAGAGCCGGAGCAGGGAGGAGAGGGAGAAGCAGGCTCCCCGCTGAGCAGGGAGCCTGACTTGGGGCTCAATCCCAGGACCCTGGGATCATGACCTGAGCCGAAGGCAGACGCTTAACCGACTGAGCCACCCAGGCATCCATGGACAGTTTATTTCAAAGGACAGGTGGACCAGTCTATTTTCTGTCTCAATGATATGACCAATCTAAGTACCTCATACAAGTGGTTTCATACAGGATTTGTCTTTTTGTGACTGGCATATTTCATTTAGCATAATGTCCTTAAAGTTTATCCATGTTGTAGCATGTCAGAATTTCCTTCCTTTTTAAGTCTGAATAATATATCATTGTATGTGTATTGCATATTTTGCTCATCCATTCATCTGTTGGTGGACACTGGGGTTGCTTTTCATGTATTAGCTTGTGAATAACGCTGCTATGAACACAGGTAAACCTCTTTAAGACCCTGCTCCCAATTCCTTTAGGTGTATACTCAGAAGTGGAATTGTTACATCATATGGTAATTCCATTTTAATTTTTTATTTTATTTTATTTTTTTAAAGATTTTATTTATTTATTTGACAGAGAGAGAGACAGCGAGAGAGGGAATACAAGCAGGGGGAGTGGGAGAGGGAGAAGGAGGCTTCCCGTGGAGCTGGGATCCCTATGTAGGACTCAATCCTAGGACTCCAGGATCATCGTGACCTGAGAGGAAGGCAGCCGCTTAATGACTGAGCCACCCAGGTGCCCCAGTAATTCCATTTTTAATTTTTAAAGAACCTCCATACCATTTTCCATAGCAGCTGTACCATTTTATATTTCTACCAACAGTGCACAAAAGTTCTAATTTCTCCATACACTCACCAACACTTGTTATTTTCACTTTTTTCATAGAAACCATCTTAATAGGTGTGAGGTGGTATCTTACTATAGTTTTTATTTGTGTTTCCCTATGGTTAGGAATGTTAAGCATCTTTTCATGTGTTATTGACTATTTGTATATCTTCCTGGGAGAAATGTCTACTCAAGTCCTTTGCCCATTTTTGGGTTGTTGTTGTTTTTTTTAAGTTGAATTTTAGGAATTCTCTATATATTGTGGATAATAATCCTTTATCTGATATGATTTTAAAATATTTTACCCCATTCTTTGGGTTGCTTTTTTACTTTCTTGATAGTCTTTTGATGCACAAAATTTTTAATTTATATGAAGTCCAATTTGTCTATTTTTTCTTTGTTGCCTATGTCTTTAGTGTCTTATCCAAGAAACCACTGCCAAATCAAATGTCATGAAGATTTTCTCCTATGTTTTCTTCTAAGTGTTTTATAGTTTTAGGTCTTATATTTAGGTCATGGATCCATTTTCAGTTAATTTTTGTATATGATGTTAGATAAGGGTCCAACTCCATTTTTTTGCATGTGCTTATCTAGTTGTTCTATTCATTCTTGAGAATGAGATATTGAAGCCTCCAATATTATTGTAGAATTGTCTATTTCTTCTCCCTTCTGTTCTCTCAATTTTCGGTTCATGCATTTTGATGGTTGGTAATTAGGTGCATGGATGTTTGTAATTGTTCTCTTTTTGCTGTATTGAACTTTCTATTTATATACAGTGTCCTTTTCCTTTTTTGTCTCTTGTAACTATTTTTTGGTTTAAAGTCTACTTTGTCTGATGTTAGTACAGCCATTATACTATTCACGGAATATCTTTTTCTATCCTTTCATTTTCAACCTATTTATCTCTGTAGACCTAAGATGAGTCTTGCAGACTGTGGGCTGTTGGGTACTGTGTTTTTATCCATTATGACAATCTGTCTTTTGATTGGAGGATTTAATCCATTTACATTTAAAGTAGTTACTGTTAAGGAGGAATTTCTGTCATTTTGCTATTTGTGATCTATATGCCTTATAGTTCTTTTTGACTCTCATTCCTTGTGTTACTGCCTTCTTTTGTAGTTAGTTTGATTTTTTTTTTGTAGTGAAACATTCAAATTTCTTTACCATTTCATTTTGTGTATATTCTTTTTTTATTATATTTTTTAACTAGTTTCTTCATGGTTTAGTGATTATATTTAACATTTTATAACTTTAGTTATAACACACTCTAGTTTTACATTATACCAGCTTAACTTGAATAACATATAAAAAGCTCTGCACCTTTAACAACTCTGTCCCTACCTCTTTCAGTTGTTATGTCATAAAATTACATCTTTATACACTTTGTATCCCAAAGCATAAACTAATAATATTTTAATGTATTAGTCTCTTAAATTGTGTAGAAAACAAAAACTGGAGTTACACACCAATGTTTTAATAATACCAACTTTTATAATTGCCCATGTATTTACATTTACTGAGATCTTTATTTATTCATATAGCTTCAAGTTACTGTGTAGTGTCCTTTTATTTCAAGATGTAGGACTCCTTTTGGTATTTCTTGCAGGCAGGTCTGGTGGTCATGAACTTCTTTAGTTTCTGTTTGAGAAACATATCTCCCTTACTTTTAAAGGACAGTTTTGCCAAATATAGGATTCTTCATTGACTTTTTATTTTAGCACTTTGAATATATCCACTTACTACCTCTGGCCTCCAAGATTTCTGATGAAAAATATGCTGATTATATTAGTAAGGATCCCTTATATGTGACAAGTTACTTCTCTCTTGCTGCTTTCAAGATTCACTGTTTGTCTTTGTCTTTGGACAATGTTATTATAATGTATCTTGGAATGGGTCTTTTTGAGTTCATCTTGGCATTTATTGAGCTTCTTGGACATTTATATTCACATATTTCATGAAATTTGGGGAGTTTTTAGCCATTATTTCTTCAAATATTCTCTCTGCCTCTTTTTTTTTCTCTCCTTCTTCTAGGACTCCCATAATGCATATGTTGGTCCTGTTGATGGTAACCCACAGTTCCCTTAGGCTCTGTTCACTTCAGTCTTTTCTCTTTCTGTTTCTCAGACTCAATAATTTCCATTGTCTTATCTTCAGGTTCACTGATTCTTTCTTCCACCTGCTCAAATCTGCTTGTGAATCCCTCTAGTGAAATTTTCATTTTAATTATTGTACTTTTCAACTCCAGAATTTCTTTTTGGTTCCTTTTTAGGTTTCTATCCTTTGTTGATATTCCATTTTGTTTCATACATTATTTTCTTGTCTTTCTCCATATCTTTCTTTAGTTCTTTCAGCATCTTTAAGACAGTTGTTTTAAAGTCTGTGTCTAGTAGATTCACCATCACGTGTTTTTTTTCAGGGACAGTTTCTGTTGTTGCTATTTTCCTTTGAATGGGCCATATTATTTTGTCTCTTTGTATGCTTTGTGGGTTTTGTTGAAAATTGTACATTGGATCTAATACTCTAATAAAGTGGTAACTCTGGAAATCAGATTCTCGTCTTTCACCAGGGTTTGCTGTTTTAAGTTCTAGTTTGGGGGTGGGGGGTGGGGAGGAGTTATTATTGTAGACTCTGTCTGTGCCAAGGATTAGCCCGAGATGTAAACTTAAGTTCTTCTCAGGTCCTTTCTTAGCCTATACCTTCCTCTGGGGATGCATGATGACTTTCTAGTTTCCTCTGTATATGTGGTTGCTTTGAATATCTTAGTTCTTCATTATCTGGCTACCAAAATGGCTAAAAAGAAAAATTAAGGGGAGAAAAAGGTACTGATGCTTTAAATCCCCTAGAAATCATTTCAGCCAGAGGGGGACGGCTTGCAACAACAGGATGTATGTGTGCAGCAGTAAGTGCCACAGCCTCATTATCTGCGCATGTGTAATCAGAAGCAATAATCAATGATCAGAGCACAGATCCCTGATATTTGGAGATCAGGGTCCATTTTACCCACTATGACTTATGCAAGCTGTGTGCAAAGTGCTCCAGAACACATACATGCACAGCTGCTTACAATGAAGCAGAGGTGTGGGGGATAGATAGTTGCCACTGTGCTAAGAGCTGAAATTGACTGAAGTTAATCACAGTTTACCTTCAGTTTTCCTCTAGAAGTTGTAAGCCTTCCATAGAATCCAGAGGTTCAAAATCGCATCAGACAGAATGGACTAGTCATCTAGGTGGGGAGACAGATTTCCAGTGCTTCCTGCTCTGTCATCTTCGCAGAATACTTTTCCTTCCTTTCTTTTTCTTTCTTTCTTTCTTTCTTTCTTTCTTTCTTTCTTTCTTTCTTTCTTTCTTTCTTTCTTTCTTTCTCTTTCTTTCTTTCTCTTTCTTTCTTTCTTTCTTTCTTTCTTTCTTT
>NW_027397096.1:12434670-12457536 GCF_003265705.2 Callorhinus ursinus | reverse complement strand
TCTTTCTTTCTTTCTTTTCTTTCTTTCTTTCTTTTCTTTCTTTCTTTCTTTTCTTTCTTTCTTTTCTTTCTTTCTTTTCTTTCTTTCTTTCTTTCTTTCTTTCTTTCTTTCTTTCTTTCTTTCTTTCTCTTTCCTTCCTTCCTTCCTTCCTTCCTTCCTTCCTTCCTTCCTTCCTCTTTCTTTCTTTCTTTCTTTCCTTCTTTTTTTTTCTTTCTTTCTTTCTTTCCTTTCTTTCTTTCTTTCTTTTCTTTCTTTTCTTTCTTTCTTTTCTTCCTTCCTTCCTTCCTTCCTTCCTTCCTTCCTTCCTTCCTTCCTCTCTTTCTCTCCCTCCCTCCCTCCCTCCCTCCCTTTCTTTTCTTTTCTTTCTTTCTTTCTTTCTTTCTTTCTTTCTTTCTTTCTTTCTTTCTTTTCCTTTCCTTTCCTTTCTTTCCTTTCTTTTCCTTTTTTCTTTCAGCTCTTGAGTGCTTACTATGTGCTAGGCACTGGTCTAAGCATCAAGACTCCAGTAGTTTGGGGGCGCCTGGGTGGCTCAGTCGTTAAGCATCTGCCTTCAGCTCAGGTCATGATCCCAGGGTCCTGGGATCGAGCCCCATATCAGGCTCACTGCTCAGCCGGAAACCTGCTTCTCCTTCTCCACTCCCCCTGCTTGTCTTCCCTCTCTCGCTGTGTCTCTCTCTGTCAAATAAATAAATAAAACTTAAAAAAAAGACTCCAGTAGTTTGTTGTAGTTTTTTCTCATTCAAATAAATACACTTTTATACTTAAATTTGTTCTTGAAACTTTGCATTATTTTTCTTAAAGAGGGTCCCCAACATTTTATAGATTTTCAGATTACACAAAGCTTGAATCTTCCCCTGCTTTGGCATCAAGAGAGTGACATGCTTTAATTCAAAGTGATCCCTAAGGTGTGTAATCTTTAATGTATCCCCTCTATGACCTCTGTTTTTGTATCTTGAACACATTATCATCCCCATTCTATTCTCTGCCAGTGGGAAAGAGTTACAACAAGATCTGGAAGGCAAGCTCACTGAAACACAAGTCATCTTTTCTCTGTTGATGAGAGTAAATTCCTAAGGTTGCTAGATTTAGCAAATAAAAACACAGGATTCCCAGTTAAATTTTTTTTAAATTTTTTATTGTTATGTTAATCAGCATACATTACATCATTAGTTTTTGATATAGTGTTCCATGATTCATTGTATGTGCATAACACCCAGTGCTCCACGCAGAATGTGCCCTCTTTAATACCCATCACCAGGCTAACCCATCCCACCCCCCTCCCCTCTAGAACCCTCAGTTTGTTTTCAGAGTCCATCGTCTCTCATGGTTCATCTCCCCCTCCGATTTACTCCCCTTCATTCTTCCCCTCCTGCTACCTTCTTCTTTTTTTCTTAACATATATTGCATTATTTGTTTCAGAAGTACAGATCTGTGATTCAACAGTCTTGCACAATTCACAGCACTCACCATAGCACATACCCTCCCCAATGTCTATCACCCAGCCACCCCATCCCTCCCACCCCCCCACCACTCCAGCAACCCTCAGTTTGTTTCGTGAGATTAAGAATTCCTCATATCAGTGAAGTCATATGATACATGTCTTTCTCTGATTGACTTATTTCACTCAGCATAACACCCTCTAGTTCCATCCACATCGTTGCAAATGGCAAGATCTCATTCCTTTTGATGGCTGCATAATATTCCTTTGTGTATATATACCACCTCTTCTTTATCCATTCATCTGTTGATGGACATCTTGGCTCTTTCCACAGTTTGGCTATTGTGGACATTGCTGCTATAAACATCGGGGTGCACGTACCCCTTCGGATCCCTACACTTGTATCTTTGCGGTAAATACCCAGTAGTGCAATTGCTGGATCGTATGGTAGCTCTATTTTCAACTTCTTGAGGAACCTCCATACTGTTTTCCAGAGTGGTTGCACCAGCATGCATTCCCACCAACAGTGTAGGAGGGTTCCCCTTTCTCCGCATCCCCGCCAACATCTGTCGTTTCCTGACTTGTTAATTTTAGCCATTCTGACTGGTGTGAGGTGGTATCTCATTGAGGTTTTGATTTGGATTTCCCTGATGCCGAGCGATGTTGAGCACTTTTTCACGTGTCTGTTGGCCATTTGGATGTCTTCTTTGGAAAAATGTCTGTTCATGTCTTCTGCCCATTTCTTGATTGGATTATTTGTTCTTTGGGTGTTGAGTTTGATAAGTTCTTTATAGATTTTGGATACTAGCCCTTTATCTGATATGTCATTTGCAACTATTTTCTCCCATTCTGTCGGTTGTCTTTTGGTTTTGTGGACTGTTTCTTTTGCTGTGCAAAAGCTTCTTATCTTGATGAAATCCCAATAGTTCATTTTTGCCCTTGCTTCCCTTGCCTTTGGCGGTGTTTCTAGTAGAAGTTGCTGTGGCTGAGGTCGAAGAGGTTGCTACCTGTGTTCTCCTTTAGGATTTTGATGGACTCTTGTCTCACGTTTAGGTCTTTCAACCATTTTGAGTCTATTTTTGTGTGTGGTGTAAGGAAATGGTCCAGTTTCATTCTTCTGCATGTGGCTGTCCAATTTTCCCAACACCATTTGTTGAAGAGACTGTCTTTTTTCCATTGAACATTCTTTCCTGCTTTGTCAAAGATTAGTTGACCATAGAGTTGAGGGTCCATTTCTGGGCTCTCTATTCTGTTCCATTGATCTATGTGTCTGTTTTTGTGCCAGTACCATACTGTCTCGATGATGACAGCTTTGTAATAGAGCTGGAAGTCTGGAATTGTGATGCCGCCAGCTTTGCTTTTCTTTTTCAATATTCCTCTGGCTATTCGGGGTCTCTTCTGGTTCCATACAAATTTTAGGATTATTTGTTCCATTTCTTTGAAAAAAGTGGATGGTATTTTGATGGGGATTGCATTGAATGTGTAGATTGCTCTAGGTAGCATTGACATCTTCACAATGTTTGTTCTTCCAATCCATGAGCATGGAACGTTCTTCCATTTCTTTGTGTCTTCTTCAATTTCTTTCCTGAGTATTTTATAGTTTTCTGAGTACAGATCCTTTGCCTCTTTGGTTAAATTTATTCCTAGGTATCTTATGGTTTTGGGTGCAATTGTGAATGGGATCGACTCCTTGATTTGTCTCTCTTCTGTCTTGTTGTTGGTGTATAGGAATGCCACTGATTTCTGTGCATTGATTTTATATCCTGGTACTTTACTGAATTCCTGTATGAGTTCTAGCAGTTTTGGGGTGGAGTCTTTTGGGTTTTGCACATACAGTATCATATCAGCTGCAAAGAGTGAGAGTTTGACTTCCTCTTTGCCGATTTGGATGCCTTTGATTTCTTTTTGTTGTCTGATTGCTGTGGCTAGGACTTCTAATACTATATTGAATAGCAGTGGTGATAGTCGACATCCCTGCCACGTTCCTGACCTTAGGGGAAAGCTTTTCCCCATTGAGAATGATAGTCACTGTAGGTTTTTCATAGATGGCTTTTATGATATTGAGGTATGTACCATCTATCCCTGTACTCTGAAGAGTTTTGATCAAGAAAGAATGCTGTACTTTGTCAAATGCTTTTTCTGCATCTATTGAGAGGATCATATGATTCTTGTTCTTTCTTTTGTTAATGTATTGTATCACGTTGATTGATTTGCGGATGTTGAACCAACCTTGCAGCCCAGGGATAAATCCCACTTGGTCGTGGTGAATAATCCTTTTAATGTACTGTTGGATCCTATTCACTAGTATTTTGGTGAGAATTTTTGCATCCATGTTCATCAAGGATATTGGTCTGTAATTCTCCTTTTTGATGGGGTCTTTGTCTGGTTTTGGGATCAAGGTAATGGTGGCCTCATAAAATGAGTTTGGAAGTTTTCCTTCCATTTCTATTTTTTGGAACAGTTTCAGGAGAATAGGTATTAATTCTTCTTTAAATGTTTGATAGAATTCCCCTGGGAAGCCATCTGGTCCTGGGCTTTTGTTTGTTGGGAGATTTTTGATGACTGCTTCAATTTCCTTAGTGGTTATAGGTCTGTTCAGGTTTTCTATTTCTTCCTGGTTCAGTTTTGGTAGTTGATACATCTCTAGGAATGCACCCATTTCTTCCAGGTTATCTAATTTGCTGGCATATAGTTCCTCATAATATGTTCTTCTAATTGTTTGTATTTCTTTGGTGTTGGTTGTGATCTCTCCTCTTTCATTCATGATTTTGTTGATTTGGGTCATTTCTCTTTTCTTTGTGGTAAGTCTGGCCAGGGGTTTGTCAATCTTGTTAATTCTTTCAAAGAACCAGCTCCTAGTTGCGTTGATCTGTTCTACTGTTCTTTTGGTTTCTATTTCATTGATTTCTGCTCTGATCTTTATTATTTCTCTTCTCCTGCTGGGTTTAGGCTCTATTTGCTGTTTTTTCTCTAGCTCCTTTAGGTGTAGGGTTAGGTTGTGTATTTGAGACCTTTCTTGTTTCTTGAGAAAGGCTTGTATTGCTATATACTTTCCTCTTAGGACTGCCTTTGCTGCATCCCAAAGATTTTCTACAACTGTGTTTTCATTTTCATTGGTTTCCATGAATTGTTTTTTAATTCTTGTTTAATTTCCTGGTTGACCCATTCATTCTTTAGTAGGATGCTCTTTAGCCTCCATGTATTTGAGTTCTTTCCAACTTTCCTCTTGTGATTGAATTCTAGTTTCAAAGCACTGTGGTCTGAAAATATGCAGGGAATAATCCCAGTCTTTTGGTACCAGTTGAGACCTGATTTGTGACCTAGGATGTGATCAGTTCTGGAGAATGTTCCATGGGCACTAGAGAAGAATGTGTATTCCGTTGCCTTGGGATCGAATGTTCTGAATATGTCTGTGAAGTCCATTTGGTCCAGTGTGTCATTTAAAGTCTTTATTTCCTTGTTGATCTTTTGCTTAGATGATCTGTCCATTTCAGTCAGGGGGGTGTTAAAGTCCCCCACTATTATTGTATTGTTGTCAATGTGTTTCTTAGCTTTTGTTATTAATTGCCTTATATAATTGGCTGCTCCCATGTTAGGGGCATAGGTATTTACAATTGTTAGATCTTCTTGGGGGATAGACCCTTTAAGTAGGATATAGTGTCCTTCTTCATCTCTTATTACAGTCTTTGTTTTAAAATCTAATTTGTCTGATCTAAGGATTGCCACCCCAGCTTCTTTTGGTGTCCATTAGCATGGTAAATGGTTTTCCACCCCCTCACTTCCAATATGGGGATGTCTTTGGGTCTAAAATGAGTCTCTTGCAGACAGCATATCGATGGGTCTTGTTTTTTAATCCAATCTGATAGGCTGTGTCTTTTGATTGGGGCATTCAGCCCATTTACATTCAGGGTAACTATTGAAAGGTATGAATTTAGTGCCATTGTATTGCCTGTAAGGTGACTGTTACTGTATATTGTCTGTGTTCCTTTCTGGTCTATGCTGCTTTTAGGCTCTCTCTTTGCTTAGAGGACCCCTTTCAATATTTCTTGGAGGGCTGGTTTCGTGTTTGCAAATTCCTTTAGTTTTTGTTTATCTTGGAAGCTTTTTATCTCTCCTTCTATTTTCAATGACAGCCTAGCTGGATATGGTATTCTTGGCTGCATATTTTTCTCGTTCAGTGCTCTGAAGATATCTTGCCAGTCCTTTCTGGCCTGCAAGGTCTCTGTGGATAGGTCTGTTGCCAATCTAATGTTTCTACCATTGTAGGTTACATATCTCTTCTCCCAAGTGCTTTCAGGATTTTCTCTTTGTCTCTGAGACTGGTAAGTTTTACTATTAGATGTCGGGGTGTTGACCTATTTTTATTGATTTTGAGAGGGGTTCTCTGTGCCTCCTGAATTTTGATGCCTGTTTCCTCCTCACATTAGAGAAGTTCTCTGCTATTATTTGCTCCAGTATACCTTCTGCCCCTCTCTCTCTTTCTTCTTCTTCTGGGGTCCCAATTATTCTAATGTTGTTTCGTCTTATCGTATCACTTATCTCTCGAATTCTGCCCTCGTGATCCTGTAGTTGTTTATCTCTCTTTTTCTCAGCCTCTTTATTTTCCATCATTTCCTCTTCTATATCGCTGATTCTCTCTTCTGCCTCATTTATCCTAGCAGTTAGTTCCCCCATTTTTGATTGCACCTCATTAATAGCCTTTTTGATTTTGACTTGGTTAGATTTTAGTTCTTTTATTTCTCCAGAAAGGGTTTCTCTAATAACTTCCATGCTTTTTTCAAGCCCAGCTAGTATCTTTAAAGTCATGATTCTGAACTCTAGGTCTGACATTGTACTAATGTCCGTATTGAGTAGGTCCCTGGCAGACAGTACTACCTCTTGTTCTTTTTGCTGAGGTGATTTTTTTCGTCTTGTCATTTTGTCCAGAGGAGAATAGATGAATGAGAGAACAAAATGCTAACAGGTTAACAACGTCCCCAGCAAATATACTCTATACAAATCAGAAAAGACCTGAAACCAGGGGAAAAGAAAGGAAAAGAAAGAAAAAAAAAGAGAAAGAAAAAGAAAAAGATAAAAACAAACAAAAACAGAACAAAACAAAAAAACAGAATATGATCAAATATGATCAGGCTAGTGCATAGATCAGTGCCACACACTAGATTTTGGGTGTATTTTGGTCTATTAGAAGAAAGTGCCTCCTAAAATTTTAAAGGAAGAAAGACTTAGATATGTACAAAATAAGGGTTGATGCAATGAAGGTATGGAAGATGACTGTAAAGATGAAAATTATAAAAGATTTTATAAAAGGAATTGATAAGATAAGAAGTTGTTTGAAAAAAGAAAGAAGAAGATTTAAAAAAAAAGAAAAAAAAAGGGAGAGAATGTGATCAGGCAGGAGACTAGAACAAAGCCATACACTAGTGATTTAGGGTATATTTTGATCCGTTAGAAGAAACTGTATCTCAAAATTTTAAGGAGAGAACAACTTATATATATATTCCAAAAATAAGGGTAACTACTACCAAGGGATAAAATATGACTCTAGAAATGAAAAATAAAAAATGTTTCTTTAAAAAAGGGATTGATAAGATGTTGGTTGAAAAAGGGAAAAAGAAAAATTCAAAAAAAATTAACTTTGAAAAACTAATGAATCATGGTAAAAAAGCCATGAATTCTATGTGCAGTATTCCCCTAGCGCTGGAGTTCTCCGGTTCTCCTTGATCGGTAAACTTCGTGCTGATCTTCTGGGGGAGGGGCCTGTTGCCGTGGTTCCCAAATGTCTTTGCTGGAGGCGGAATTGCCCCGCCCTTGTCGGTCCGGGCTAAGCAAGCTGCTCGGGTTTGCTCTCAGGAGCTTTTGTTTCCTGGAAGCTCTCAGTACCGCTTTGGAGGACTAGAATGAAAATGGTGGCCTCCCAGTCTCCACCCGGAGGAGCTGAGAACTCGGGACCCCGCTCCTCAGTGCGCCCCCAGAGAAAAGCAGTCACTCCCGTCTCCCCAGTCTCCGGCTGCACTCCGTGCTCACCCGGCCTGTGACCGAGCGTTTCTATCTCTGGCACCCGACCCCGTGTGGAGTCTCCAAACCCAGCAGATTTCCTGCGGTGCGCTCCCATGCCACTCCTTCCCGGGGGGAGGAAGGGGAGTCTCTCCGGCTCTGCTGTTTGTTGGGTCCCTGCTGGAGGAGCAGTGGCCCGACTGGGCCGCGGATCACAGTTTATGGCAACCCCGAGCTGAGAGCCCGTGCCTCGGCTCTGTCTCTGCAGCCGGCTTCCCCGCTCTGATACCTGGGAGCTCTGCCGCACTCAGGCACCCCCGGTCTTTCTGTGACCCCGAGGGTCCTGAGACCACACTGTCCTACGAGGGTTCCACCCTCCGCTTAGCCACTGGAGTGATATCCCTCAGCGGAGCCGACTTCTATAAGTTCCGATTTTGTGCTCCGCGGCTCTAGCACTTGCCAGAAGCGGCCGATGGAGGCCCCCTCCCCCACCGTCTATCCTCCTGAATATCGCCTCGGATTCACTTCTCCGCACGTCCTACCGTCCAGAAAGTGGTCGCTTCTCTGTTCAGAGAGTTGTTGCTACTCTCTTCTTCGATCTCCTGTTGAGTTCGTAGGTGTTCAGAATGGTTTGATCCCTATTCAGCTGAATTCCTGAGACCAGATGAAATCCAGGTCTCCTACTCCTCCACCATCTTGCTACCCATCCCCAGTTAAATTTAAATTTCAGATAAATGTTACATGGGACATACTTATACTTAAAAATTTTTTTTTATCTGAAATTCAAATTTAAGTGGTAACCTGTGTTTTATCTGGCAATTCCATGAATTTCTCAAAAATGGTTTTTCTAGCTCAAAGATTACATTTTATTCATCTTTCTGTAGAACTAAAACAGTTCTCAGATCAATGATAGTGGTGTTGAGTACTAAAATCAGTGGTTTTTCTTAACCTCTTCTGGGAAAAAAAAATCTAATGTAATTTATGGATCCTCTTTTCAGAAAAATGCACAAACAAAAACACTTTGCACTTTTCAGAGCCCTAAAGCCTAACTTGTAAGGTGTCCCTTCCTGATCTCTTCCCAACTCAGACCCTTTATGCAGAGCTCCTTGTTTGTATGTTTTGTGATTTACAAAGTAGTTTCATCTTCACAGCAGTCTTATAATAGAACTAGCCCATTTTGTAGATAAAGAAACTGAGACTTGGATTCAGAAACATTACATACCCAGTAATTATGATCAGAATCAAATTCAGTTCTTCCCATTTTGACTCATTGGCTCTTTTCACCATGCCAGCCTGCCACATAAGTCTTCCTTTCTTATAACGTTCTAATTTCTACAGCAGCATTTTTTTGTATGGAAGTCAAGGTGGAAGAGTGAAAAAGGCATTCAGATGAGATGTCCTGGGTGTGAGTCTTAGTTCCTTCACTGAAAAGCTATATGACTGGACCTTAGCTTACCCATCTGTATGATGAGGGGGCTGGACAACATCCTCTGAGAGCACTAAGATTCTATGATTCTAAAGGGCCCCTTCCACTGTCCCAATTTTCCTTGCAGGCCATTATAAAACCTACTTTTGTGACCTTCCAAGGTGCAGAGATTACAGATGTACTCATAAGAATTTGAAGTTGAAAAGGCTTAGGAGTTAGGAAGATAGGAAGTTGCTCTACTTGGGGGGTTCCAGGGCCTATAGTATAAAGTATAAAGTATATAGTATAAAGAGTTATATTGCATCTAGCCAGGGTATGAGGGGAGTCTAAAGGCAAAGTGGTGTGGGATGAAACCGCCTGTGCTGACGCTGGGTTTGCAGTGGGAGTAGAACATGGCTGTAGTCAAATTTTAGGCTTTGCATTTACTCTTCAACCTTTGGCTGAGCATGGGGAAGACAGAGCCTGGTACTCAGCAACCCCACTCAGACCATCAGCCCTACTCTGCTGTCCTTGGCTGCTTTCTATAGAGCAATGGGCTTACAGCCACTATTACCTGGAGGCACTTTCTCCACGTTAGATTTAAAGGAAAGCTCTTTCTTTGAAACTCAAGAGAAGAGGATCCTGGATTCTACTTCTTCTTCTTTTTTTTTTCTTTAAAGATTTTATTTATTTGACAGAGACACAGCGAGAGAGGAAACACAAGCAGGGGGAGTGGGAGAGGGAGAAGCAGGCCTCCCGCCCAGCAGGAAGCCTGATGCAGGGCTGGATCCCAGGACCCTGGGATCATGACCTGAGCCGAAGGCAGATGCCTAACGACTGAGCCACCCAGGCACCCCATGGATTCTACTTCTTGGTACCTAAAAGAACAACTAACTAGGTTCCTGTGCCAATGGCCATATTTTCTTCTTCCCTTACATTGTTTTACTGGATGCAGATATTCCAAAGCTACACATGCCCAAGCCTAATAAACATCCAACACCACATAGGAATCCTAACTAATAATCTTAGGTCAAAAAAATGTGCCAAGAAATATCTTGGCAGTTTTATCTGGGGGTTTGCCAATTTGGGAAAGTCTCTAAGAAATGCTAGCATATGGTTGTGCCTCACCAGCATGATGATGAAATGGGCAGATTAAGGAAAGGCTATCCCGAAGAGAGAAAACTGTAGGAAATCAGAGACCTTCATATGGGCAATCTGGGGGAAGAGGGAGCATTCCTTTTTCTATTCTTTCTCCCAAACAAACTTGATCCCCCAAAGTAGCAGCAAGTCACCTCCTCTGTGATGCCTTTCCTGTTCTATTCCTCTTCCAGGGAAAGTCTGAGACTGAAAATGTCCCAGGTAGACTAATAATTTGGTACTTCTTAAAAAACATTTTTTAAATTATTTATTCAACATTTGTTAGGTAGGACTCGGGAGAAAACAATATTTTTATTATTATATTAAAAAAAAAAAGAGGGCACCTGGGTGGCTCAGATGGTTAAGCATCTGCCTTCAGCTCAGGTCATGATCCTGGAGTCCTGGGATCGAGTCCCGCATCAGGCTCCCTGCTCTTTGGGAGCCTACTTCTCCCTCTGCCTCTCTCTCTCTCTCTGTCTGTCTCTCATGAATAAATAAATAAAATCTTTAAAAAAAATAAAATAAAAATTTAAAAAAAGAGGCTGACTCCCACTGGCCAAAGTAGAGTCAATGTTCTGGAAAAAAGAAATCTCACTTTTCTATAATTCTTGTTCTCGTTTCTATTTTCTTTTGCAATTTACTGAATCAGACTACTTGGGAGACATACCAAAGAATTTAAAATTTAGGCTTTGTTCAACAGTTTAAAATTCATTCCAGAAAAAACAGCTTGGTGTTATGCATGATTTGATTTCAGAATTTCAGTTGACTTCATCTGCAGCTGCTCATGGCAAAACTAATCAACAGACATAGGTCAGTTCTAGAGAGGAGGTCTTTGTGTTTTTGTTTTTTGTTTTTAATTTTCACATGAAAGCATTGTTTTCTTTGGTGGTAGCAAAACCAAATTATCTTTCACCAGGAAGGTAAATAGTTTTGTACAGAATCCCAAGTTAATTAGCACATTTCTGTTTTTCATAGCATCCCATATGTTTTGTTGCCTGGTACAGGTACCTGGATTTCTCATTTCTTAATACAGCTGTGTCTATCAGCTAAATAGAACTGTGTGCTTCCACTGTCCTTCCACAGCCTTCTACCTTGCCTTGATTAGAGATAATATTTATCACATGATATTGTAATTGTTTTTGCATCTTTGTTCTTGGCTAGACCATGAACTTGCTCAGGTCAGAGACCATATCATCTTCATGATTCTAGTGGTCCCTCAATAAATGAATGAATAAATGCCATGGGCAACAAGGAAAGAACAATAGGCACTAGGCCTGCCTTTTGGATACCAGTGAAGAATCTGTAGTCTCACTGGGCAAAGACTTCTTTTTTTTTTTTAATTTTATTTATTTATTTGAGAGAGAGCATGAGTGGGCAGGAAGGGGAAGGACAGAGGGAGAGGGAGAAGCAGACTCCCTGCTCAGCAGGGTGCCCAACCCCTGACTGGGACTTGATCCTAAGACCTGGAGATCATGACCTGAGCTGAAGGCAAACACTTAACCGGCTGAGCCACCCAGGCACCCCTGGGCAAAGCTTTCTGTATGAGAAACACTCAACAATCTGAAGTTGCCCAAAACTCAAGAATTTGGTCACACATTGGCTATTTTTGATGCATAGTCCTCACCATCTCTAATTTGACAACAGAGCAAAATTAACTGGAATCCAGGTACTGATCTAGGATCTTTACACATATTTCTTATTAAATCATCATAACAACCCTATGAGGTAGATGTCATTAGCCTCTATTTTATAGGTTAAGTAACTAAATTCAGAAAGGCTAATTAATAATTAAGTTCATGATCACTGAGCAGGAAGAGGTGGAACTTGTCTTTAAATCCACGTCTGCCTTCTTCCATCACACCTCTGTTACTGTTATACGTTACATATCTCACTATGGCACTATAAGGAACAAGGGACGCCAAGCATTACATTAATTAGAATTTTCATATGATATTTAAGAAATCAGTGACTAATTCTCTTCAGCCTCAGCCTTGAAATTGAAATACAGTAATGCTAGACATAAAAGTGTATCTTGATTTTCCCCCCAAGGAATCTCCCTCTCTTATGCACATAGTGAGCATTAACAATTAATGGGAAGTGCTTTCCAAGCCATATAACATCGTTCTTAATATTTATGATGCCCACGAAACACACAAACATCTGTTCTGTAGAGTGATAGCTATTAAGGCATACTTAAGTGCCAAGCACTCTCTCTCATGTAGACGAGTCAAAGCTTTAAGCAGTTGTTCCTCTGGAGATGTCTAAATAGCAAGGATTCTAAGAAGACGGGAGGAAGACAATTTTAGACTCAACTCATCTTGAGGAATATTAGTTCATTTTATTATGGCCAAAGCACATAGTAACTTTAAATGGCATAAAGCTATGTTTAAAAGGTTGATATGATCTTTTATATTGGGGATTATTGCAAGGCTAAAGCTAAAGTTAACATTTCCCTCTGAGGAACAAAATTAGAAGACTCAAAAGTTCTTCTGATGGATGAGATCACCCATCAGCAGGAATGACAGATCTAAAGTATCTGCTGTTAAAGTTAAGATTGAAGAGTTGGGCATACCCTAAATCCAATCAAGGTGGTCTATGGGTACCCTCAGGGAGCAGGCCTGGCTTGAGGTTATTACCAAGAAAAAAAAGTCTATCTTAGTCTGCTTGTAAAGAGATTATGTTAATGGAAGAGAGCAGTTAGCTTACATCTCTGAGAGCAGAGCTAGCTTGCATCTCTGATAGCAGAGCAAGTGGAGCCAGTGTCTACACCAGAACTTCCTCTTTATTTGACAATAAAATTTATTGGGATAAAATAACTAATACATCTCTACCTCTACCTCTATCTCTATCTCTGGCTCTAGCTCTAGCTCTACTTCTATCTCTATCTCTATCTATTTCTATCTAGCTCTAGCTCTAGCTCTAGCTCTACCTCTAGCTCTAGCACTGTATCAATACCTACTTACCTGTATGGCTAACCCGAACTGGTCTCTGTGTATGCTGAGGACCAGACCTCAAACATGGCAATGACCATAAGCAAGTACTTCCACCCTGCCTTTCCCAGATGATGCTTCTTCAAACTGCAATAAACACAAGATTAACATAACGGCCACAACAGCAACACAACAACAATAATGGCAACTGACAATTGTGGCATACTTATCAAATGTCAGGCACACTTGTCAAGCTCTGCATATGAATTACCCACTGAGTCTTCACAGCAATCCCATGAGGTAAAGAAAAAAACTGATGCACAAAGAGGTTCTGTAATATGAGCTAGGTCATATGCTAATGAGTGGTGGGGCCTAAATTCTAACCTAGGTAGGTTGTTGGCATTCTTAACCATTCCTTGGAGGTGGGGGTCAAGGGGGAACAATACAAATATATTTAAATAAGATGTTTAAGCAGGGGTTCTTTTGTTCTTTTGGTTGCGAGATACAAAACTTCACTCAAGCTATTTCAAATAAAACATTGATTGAGACTAACCCTAGGCCAAGTAAGGTATTCTTTTCTCATAATATCTTGCATTTATTTATCTATGTCACTGCATTTACTAGTCTGTTATAATTATCTGTTTATATGCTCGTTATAATTGTCCCACTTGACCCCAATAACTATGATTTTTTTCTTTTTTCTTTACTACTGTATCCTTGATGCAAAGAACAGTGTCTGACAAATGGTCAATGCTGAAGAAATATTTGTTCAAATAAAAAGTAGGGTTAGCGACACTGGACAGGGACGGGATGTTAATTGATTATTTTAATGATTTAAAAAAGCATGAAACTATGTCAGCCAGCTATCGTAGGAAATTAAAGTTCAGGAAAAGACCTCATTCCTCTACCCTGCACCCTACTCATGGTGCCTTGCCTCGGTTCTTTTTTGCACGTATTTCCATTTTCCTTTTTTTTCAAGCAGACTTATTTTGCTTATGTACAGTTTCTGCTCCCCCATAATTTTGGCTTTTGTGAAACTTTGGATAGGCTTGGTGCCAACCTCAGCCCCAACCTTAGTTGACCTTCCAGTTCTGGAGTTCACCACTACCTACAGACTCAAGACTAATTCAGGGGGTGCTTGGGTGGCTCATTCAGTTAAGCATCTGCCTTTGGCTCAGGTCAGGATCCCGGGGTCCTGGGATACAGCCCCAAATTGAGCTCCCTGCTCATCCAGGAGTTTGCTTCTCCCTCTGCCCCTGCCACCCCCCCCACCCCCCACTCATGCTGTCTTTATCACTCTCTCTCTATTGCTTTCACTCTATCACTTTCTCTCTCAAATACATACATACATACATACATACATACATAAAATCTTTAAAAAAAAAGACCTACTAATTCAGATTCTCATGAGAAAGATTCTGATTGATTCAGCTTAGGTGAAGTGTTCTTCAATTGTCCAATAAATTGTGGCTGGAGTGTTATGTGACAAAATCGGTTGTGTAAGCTTGCCCTTTCGTGAAGGAGGCAGTTTTCACAGAAAGGACTGTGGGCTCGGTATGCACCCCCAAAATAGGTCTCCTATAGATGTCAACTGATATTTCTCTCCTTTTGAAATCTACACAATTTTTTTTAATCACCAAGGAGAATATTCTAAATTACATAGAAAATTTATAGTCATACATTTACCGTATTTTAACAAGGAATTTCTATGGACTGCCATTTTCCAGTTGCTTGCATTTTCAATTTTGTTCTTTGATTGCTTAAAACACAGACATCTTTTCTCTCTTGCCATGCAATGAAAATGTTCTATTTTGATATGGTATGTGTTAGTCATAGTGTTTGCATTTTCATTATGATATCAAGAAGTTAATCTGTTCTAGTCTTTTTAACTAGTGTAGTTAAGGGCTTTTGATGGTTTCTTGTGATAATTGCATTATGATTTTCATCCTCTTATATTTTGGACTACATAATTTCTGAAGCGTTAAGAGAATTGCCAGAATTTTTACTTGTAGTTCTTGATTTAATACTGATGCTGAAGAGCCTTAGATTGCTTCTAATTTACAAATGAATTCTAAAAGATCACTTCTACGTCAGTTTGAAACTGAAGTACATTCTTCTAGTGGTCTGTAAGAGGTTATTTAACCTATAACATATTCATTCAGTTATTCATTACATTAGGAGCCACTCTTTGCCTGGCACTGTGTTAAGCTGTGTGTGTAATGTGAATAAAACAGATATAGTCCCTGTTCCCATGAAGCTTATTAGTCTATGGGAGGAACACAAATAAGCAAACAATTACATTAGGGCTAATAGTAATAACTGACCCTAATAGTAATGGTGCATAGTAGGTTCTCCAAAAATATTCACAGGATGCATGGACTCAATAAGTTAAAACTGAATTATTTACATTCGTTATTTTATTTAATCTTCATAATTCTCTTTAATCCTAACTATTCTGATTGGTAATTCCACTCAAAAAGACAAATTTACTATGGATATATTTTTTAGCTTGTTATTGATGTATAAAATACATACAAAGAGTCTGCACATCTCAAAACATCTCAATGCATTTTCACAAACTGAACACACCTGATGAACAAACAAACTTTATCAGCGTCCTAGAACTCTCCTCATGTCTCTTGCAGTCACTACACCCTCAAAGGTAAAGGATATTATTTAAATATTAAAATAGATTGGCTTTCAGTCACTTTATAATGTATTTGAGAGGAAGAAAGATTTAAGTAAATCCTAGTTTGTTTAGAACTCAACAAAATTTGTTACTAACATTATTTTGTCAGGTATGATTAGATTCACACGGATATAACTTAAAATGCTCAATAACAATGGCTTAAATGTGGTATTTTATTTTTCTTTCATGTGAAAGGGGTTTAAAAGGAGATATGTATTTAGGGCTGATTTGGCAGCACCATAGTTATCAGACATCAGGGTTCCTTTTAGCTTACATATCAGCCATTCTTGTGCTTCACTTGTGATGGTCTAAGATGGCTATTAGAAACCCAGCTGTTAACATCCACATTCCAGACAAGAAGAAGGAGGAAGGGCAAAAGGACTGCACTTCCCAGCTGATTAAGTTCACCTCTAAGTAGTCTGTCCCCAAGGCCCTCATAACATTTTTGCTTTTATCTAACTGTCCAGAACTTAGTCATGAGGCCATATGATTTTTAAAGGAAGCTGTTCTTTTAGCTGGCTATATTGATGCCTCCATCAATGCCTTCCTGTTATTAAGGAAGAAGAAAAAACATATTTGGGGTGGGCAACATAATAGTGTCTGCTCTAGTTATGTTGTTGTGCAGTGTACTTGCTTACCATACATCACAATGATTTGTCTACTGAAAATTTTCTTACCAGGGGGCGCCTGGGTGGCTCAGTCGGTTAAGCGTCTGCCTTCAGCTCAGGTCATGATCCCAGGGCCCTGGGATCGAGCCCCATGTCGGGCTCCCTGCTCAGTTGGGAGCCTACTTCTCCCTCTCCCTCCATCCCCTAGCTCGTGGTTTCTCTCTCTCACTCTCTCTATCTCAAATAAATAAATAAAATCTTAAAAGAAAAGAAAATTTTCTTCCCAGGAAAGGAAAAAATGGAAATTTAAGTGTCATATATAAGAACTGAGATGAGATTTCAAAGAAAGGTGTCATGTATAAGAAAGTGAGAGATGAGAGTTCAAAGAAAGTTCACTCACTATACGAAGTGATCTCGCCAGATTCAATTTCTTGCTGTAGGCCATTGAACCCATCAGCAGACCTGTCCAAGTCCCAGAATCTCACTGGTAGAATGTGGCAGATACTTCCCCTCTAATTACAGCACAGAGTCATGGTTAGAAAAATTTCTCTTAAAAGCTGTGTGTGTGTGTGTGTGTGTGTGTGTGTATGTAGGCATTTGCTAGAAAAACTCAAATTGATGTATTCAGTCCTCATAGGCATATTTTATAACTTCAAATTTAGTATTTTGAGATCATCAAATGGATAACAGTTACAGTAGAACCTGGCTTATTATATGGATTTATATCTAGAACAAGTTGGGTCTTGCCTCTTACAAGAAAAACTACTTACATAAAAGGATAATGCACCATGATTATAAGGCAGGTACTACTCTTGTCTCTCTTTTCCACCAGGTTTATTAATGTTGGGCTCAGTTCCAAGAAGTGCCCTCTCTAGGGCTGAGTGAAACTGGGAGCAAGTTATACTTTGAGGCCTTCCTGCCTGTCATTTTTGAACAGGTGAAATCTGGTTACAGTGAGCCTCCAGGGCAGTCTGTATCAGTAGAGCTAAGGATGTAAACATCAGGAAAAGCATGATGTAGAGGGAGAGATCAGCAGCTACTGAAAGGGCATATCTCTAAAGGAACCGTTGTTTGGGAGATGGGGCAGGGCAGCAAGGGTAAGCAATGAGAATTATCATAGAGGGAAAGAATAAAGAAAGGGAGGAAAAAGAGAGAGAGACGTTCCCAAGCAGGCAAAGGAGTTGTAACAAGCATGTACAGAGCCTCAAACTTCAGGGGAATTGCAGCGGGAGTGGAGCAAGAACCAAGTGGTTGATTCACTGAACATTACTGAGCATCTCCTATGCTAAAGGCACCGTGCTAAGTGCTGTGGGAGACATAGATATAAACCAGACATAGACATAGACCCTGTCCAAACAGTGCTCATGGTCACCAATCTCTATCAAGGGAGATGGGGCATGGGCTTAAAGGATATCAAAAGGTTTAAGGTGATCAATACTGTAAAAGAAGAGTAAATGACATTCCAGAAATTCAGGGGGAGGAGGATAATTTAACTGAAAGAATGGTGAAGGTGAGGTGAGGTAGGGAGAATGGACGGAGGAAGTTTTGAAGAGGACATATCTTTTGAATTGAGTTGATCTTGAAGGCTGAGCAAGAGGGATAGGGTCCTCCCCCTCCCTCCAGCACCCCACCATGAATGGCCTTTATTGTTTGCAACTGAAGTGAAAGAGGAGGGGACAGGACAGCTCTGGCTCCAGGGGTGTCTCCAAAGACCTACTCTGTTGCTGTCACCCAAAAAAGAATAGAGTTTTTGGCAACAGGAGGGTGGGTGTTAAGAGAAACAGGGGAGCTGTGAAGAAGGTAGGGCAAAGAGGAATGGCAGGATGACAATTTCATTGTCCTGCGGGAAACAGGGGGGCACCCAGGACCTCATAATGTACAATCTGTTCCGGGGAATATCCTCTGAAGGAAGAGCAAGGAAAACACCTGCTCTTTTCCTCAGTCTAGAATTTCTGCTTCTCTCTGAACTTCTCTACCATACCTTGACTTTGCCGCCCCCATCTGTTGTCATCATCACAAGAAGATTTAGGGCACTCTGCTCTGTGACCTTTCAGCCTAGATGCGGTGGCTGCAGATGCAGCTGGAGAAGGTGGGGTCAGTTAGAGAGAGACATGGGTGAGAGAAAGAGAGAGAGTAGGATGATTGCCAGAGTTGTTCCTTTATAATAAACCTAGTGGGTTTATTTACAAGATTTTCTTGACTTGTACCTTTGAAATCCATCCCGAGAGAGTAATTTCCTTTAAGGGGTAGCAGAATACACATTCTTTTCAAAGTGCACATGAAATATTCTCCACAATAGCTCATATGTTAGACCACAAAACAAGTCTTAACAAATTTAAGTTGAAATCATATCAAGTATATTTACTGACCACAATGGTATGAAACTAGAAATCAATAAAAGGAGAAAAATTGGAAAATTCACAAATATGTGGAAATGAACATGCTCCTGAATAACCAATAGGTAAAAGAAAAAAAATCAAAGGGAAATCAAAAAGTATCTTGAGACAAATGAGAATGGAAATACAACATACCAAAACTTAATGGGATGCAGCAAAGGCAGTTCCAAGAGAGAATTTCATAGCAATAAATGCCTGCATTAGAAAAAAAGAAAAAAGAAAGATCTCAAATAAACAATTTACACTCAAGGAACTAGAAGAAGAACAAACTGAGCTCAAAGTTAGCAGAAGGAAGGAAACAATAAAGATTAGAGCAGACATAAATGAAACAGAGCCTGGGGCACCTGGGTGGCTCAGTCTTTAAGCATCTGCCTTTGGCTCAGGTCATGATCCCGGGATCCTGGGATCGATCCCCGCATCAGGCTTCCTGCTCGGTGGGAAGCCTGCTTCTCCCTCTCCCACTCCCCCTGCTTGTGTTCCCTCTCTCGCTGTGTCTCTCTCTGTCAAATAAATGAATAAAATCTTTAAAATCAACAACAACAACAACAAAAAACAGAGCATAGAAAGACAGCAGAAAAGACCAATGAAATGAAGAGTTTTTAAAAACATAAACAAAAGTGACAAGTCTTTAGCTATACTAAGAAAAAAAAGAGAGCGGGAACTAAAATAAAATTATAAATGAAAGAGCTGGATAGCTGATACCACAGAAATAAAAAGGATCATAAGAGACTACTAAAAATTACATGCCAATAAATTGGACAACCTAGAAAAAGTGGATAAATTCCTAGAAACATACAATCTGCCAAGACTGAATCATGAAGAAATAAAAAATCTGAACAAATCTATAAAAAGTAAAGAGATCGAAGGAGTAATATAAAACCTCCCAACTAAGAAAAGCCCAGAACCAGATGGCTTCACAGGTGAATCTGACCAAACATTTAAAGAAGAATTAATAGCAATCCTTCTCAAATTCTTCCAGAAAAATGAAGAGGACAGGATGCTTCCAAGCTTATTTTGAGGCCAGCATTACCCTGATACCAAAGCCAGACAAGGACACTAAAAAAAAATTACAGGCCAATATCTCTGATGAACAAAGATGCAAAAATCCACAACAAAATACTAGCAGACCAAATTTAACAGCACATTAAAGGATCAGACATCGTGATCAAATGGGATTCATCCCTGGGATGCAAGGATTCTTCGACATACACAAATCAATGAATATAATTCACCACAGTAACAGAATGAAGGATAAAAATTATATGGGGGTGCCTGGCTGGTTCAGTTGGTAGAGTATGAGACTCAATCTTGGGGTTGTGGGTTTGAGCCCAACATCGGGTGTAGAGATTACTTAAAAATAAAATCTTTTAAAAAATCATATGATCTTATCCATAAATGCAGAAAAAGCATTTGACAAAACTCAACATCCATTTATGATAAAAAACTCTCAACATATTAGGTATAGAAGGAACATATCTCAACGTGATAAAGGTCATATATGACAAGTTCACAGCTAACATCATACTCAACAGTTTGCTTCCCCAGCTCTTTCCAAAGAGTTATAAGCATCTTATTTCCCGTATTAAATCCCCTCCTGCCTGAAACACCTACAGTGGTGCAGCTTAATCATGAATCTTTAATTAATAGCAATGCCTCCTCCTTTATTTCTCCTCACTGCCATTCTGATTCACTAAGCAGATCCAACCCAATCCTGAAAACCACATAGCCCCAAAAGAGTAGGTCTTAAGAAATTTGCAAGTTTCCATATTCTGGGTATGACTGTATTTCAGTATGAAAAAAATTTTGTTTCATACTTACCCTCACGTCCATTCCATGTTTTCCTTACCCTTGGCCTCTGCTCATTTGCTAAGCCTGGTACCACATTCTTTCCATATTGTTTCATCTATTCTCTTCTGGCCCAGCTCTCCCATTACTGTTATTAATCCAACTCCACACACTACTAAACAACTCTCCATTTCACCCCAGCATGCAGTTGCTAGGGGTAAAAAGATAGGAAAGACATTCCTTGTTCCTAGGAATTTATAGAGTATTTTGAGACACTATATGTAATTTCAATCCTGATGTGGCTAAAACGTTAATTACCACATGTACACCCTTTAAAGGACTCTTACAAAATATAGAATTAGATATGGTGAGACTATCATCCATAGATTTACAACTTGACTGGACTCTTGTATATCAGGTTAATTTAAAGCATGCCCACTTGTCTATTAGTGAGCTTTTCTTAATGGAAAAGTTGCATCAGTTGATTTATTATACAGCGGGCAAGATCCAAGCTGTCACTGCTTTGTATCTAAATTTGATTCCTAAAGGGTATGCAGGTGAAAGAATCACTTTTCAGATGAAAGGGAAAAATTCCAAAGAAGAACACACATGATAGAGTCATAAATACTTACGTTAGCCTGAGGCAGGCAGAGTTTATATACCACTCTTTTTGAATATTTATTCATTCCAGGAATGGTTTAAATTAGTACTTTCGTTCAAAGCCCCAAGGCATTATGTTTTCAACAAAACTAATAATCACTTCCTGATAACACTAACTGACTTATGTATGTTTTTCTTCTTATCTTGTTGTTTGAGAGAAGGAAGTCATAAAACTAAGCATCTGGTTTCAGTATTAGGCTTCAAAGAAAGAGCTACTACCTATATTACAGAGGACTGGTATATTGAAAATCTTTCTAGTCTTTTCATTTTTCACCTAAATCTAGTTGCACATTGTAACCTGTGGACCACCCAAATAAGAAGGGGCAGGCTTCTGTAAGGGATGCTCCTTACTTGGTAGGCTCCTTCAGTCCTGAAATCTTGTTTGCAAAAGTCAGATTGAATCCAATTGGTTCAGGTTCTTTCTTTCACAAAAGCTCCATGATACCAGTAATATATCAAAAAGATTAACTGAGAATCACTGGGTCCATACAATGGAATGAATTATATATATTACCAAATGTTCAGCATAATTACGTGTATTAGGACTCTTGATGAAGGTAACAGAAACCAACTTGAAGTACCTTAAAGCTAAAGAGGGAATTTATTATGTGGGTAAACCTGGAAGGCAGCCAGGTTTCAGGAAGCAAGTGACATTGGGTACAGGGGAACTGTCAAGATTCTGGCTCTCTTGTATTTTGCTTCTCTCTATGCAGTTTGATTTTTGTCTACATAGACCAAGTTTTAAGCCATGGAGTTTTATTTTTGTTCTTGCTGCTGTTGTTTTGTTTGTTTTAAATTTGGGGAATCATAAAGACCTCTGGACAAATGCCTTGCAAATATCAAAGTCAACTCTACATTCACAAACACATTTACACTAATGAACATCAATTTTTATTTTATTTATTTATTTATTTTAAAGATTTTATTTATTTATTTGACACAGAGAGAGAGATAGCGAGAGCAGGAACACAAGCAGGGGGAGTGGGAGAGGGAGATGCAGGCTTCCTGTGGAGCAGGGAGCCCAATGTGGGGCTCGATCCCAGGATCCTGGGATCATGACCTGAGTCAAAGGCAGATGCTTAACCACTAAGCCACCCAGGCACCCCATGAACATCAATTTTAAAAACTGAAAAAATGAGGGGGCACCTGGCTGGCTTAGTCGGTAGAGCATGTGACTCTTGATCTCAGAGTCATGAGTTCAAACCCCACATTGGACATGGAGACTACTTAAAAAGAATGAATGAATGAATGAATGAATGAATAAATAGATAAATAAAATTTTAAAAAACTATGAAAGGATTCAACAGGGATTCATTTTGAGAGCTTATCTTAATTACCTATGGGAAAATCCTTTTTACTTTTCTAGGAAATTATAGTATTAATATCAGATTGTATTACTGTCCAAAGGAATGAAAAATTATACAGAAATCTTTTAAATCATGTCTTCCAATTAATATTAAACCTAATAAACTACTAAGCTGGTTTACTCCTGTGAAAACAATCTTCATTTTTCATGAAGGGAAAATTGCATGTATTATGTTTAGGAAACACTTTCCTGTACTGAGATAATATGACATGTTGAGATTTTGGGGAGAAATTCTTTTTTTTTAATTTAATTTTATGTTATGTTAATCACCATACATTACATCATTAGTTTTTGATGTAGTGTTCCATGATTCATTGTTTGTGCATAACACCCAGTGCTCCATGCAGTACGTGCTCTCTTTAATACCCATCACCAGGCTAACCCATCCCCCCACCCCCCTCCCCTCTAGAACCCTCAGTTTGTTTCTCAGAGTCCATCGTCTCTCATGGTTCGTCTCC
>NW_027397096.1:12417544-12434660 GCF_003265705.2 Callorhinus ursinus | reverse complement strand
CCCTCAGTTTGTTTCTCAGAGTCCATCGTCTCTCATGGTTCGTCTCCCCCTCCAATTTCCCCCCCTTCATTCTTCCCTTCCTGCTATCTTCTTTTTTTTTTTCTTAACATATATTGCATTATTTGTTTCAGAGGTACAGATCTGTGATTCAACAGTCTTGCACAATTCACAGCGCTCACCATAGCACATACCCTCCCCAATGTCTATCAGCCAGTCACCCCATCCCTCCCACACCCCACCACTCCAGCAACCCTCAGTTTGTTTCCCTGAGATTAAGAATTGGGGGGGAAATTCTTGAGGTAAGATCAAGTTTATGGACTTTGATTAGGAGAAGATTATATAGACCTCTCTTAGGGCATTAAACACACACAACCATCAAAAACAAGTAAAACTCGATTTTTTGCCAGCTAACTCACCCAACTCAAAGATGCTTTAATGATAATTACAAACTACTAAGGTAAGCAGGAAATACAGAGAATAGGATAAAGCATTTTAAATTGGGGCGCCTGGGTGGTGCAGTCACTTAAGCGTCTGACTCTTGATTTCAGCTCAGGTCATGATCTCAGGGTTGTGAGATCGAGCCCTGAGTTGGGCTCCATGCTTAAGACTCTCTCTCCCTCTGCTCCCCCCCCAACTTTGAGAGAGTGCCCTCTCTCTCAAATAAATAAATCTTTAAAAAAAATAAAATTGAGCAAATTGGTTCATAACATTTTGGATATGAGAAAGTGAATTTATTTTATAATCCCACTACCCAAAAAAAGGACATCAAAGTTTTCATTTCTTACCAACTTAATTATATGACATCAAACACAAAATAAAATGTTTTTTTCTAATGTAGTTATCCTATAAGCATATTTTTCTTAGGTTGAAATTGTTCTTTACTATCTAGAATATAAGGTTAAAGACAGCCATACAAATGATGTAAATAGCACACCTCTTATTAGAGCTGTGTGAGAGAGAAAATAGAAGACCAGGAATTTAAAATCCCCAGCCAGGAATGACTTCCATCATTGTCTTCCATTAATTATGTAGGAAGCCTTTTTGTGATTCACTACAAAAATTTGGCAGTTAAACTCTAGAAGCTGATTATATCCCTCAACCATTAGCCAGAAGGATTAACCAGTGGTTTTTAAACATACATTGTGAAAACCCAGTTAAAAATTAGTCTTTTGGCAATTTTATTTTATTTTTATTGTGTAACATTTGATGCATGCAAAAGAATAGAAGTCACATGTGTTAATACAGTGATGAAATGAATACTTGTTACCTACCACCAGTCTAAGAATTAGAGTGTTACCTTTGCTTTTTTGCAGCATGTGCTTCTCCTTGTTCAATTCTTCTGCCACATCTCTGAAGAGGTAGCTACTATCTGGAATTTTGTGTATTTTCCTGTTGTAGTCTGTTCAGGCTGCCATAACAAAGTACCACAGGCGAGGGCTTATAAACAACAGCAATTTATTTCCCACATTAATGGAGGCTGGAAGTCCAAATTCAGGGTGCTGGCATGGTCAATTTCCACATCTGATGAGAGCCCGCTTCCTAGTTCATATGTGGCCATTTCTTCACAGTAATCTCACATGGTGGAAGGAACTACTAGGGAGCCCTGTTTGCTTTTTTTATAAGGGTACCAATCCCATTCATGAGGGTTCTGGCCTCATGATCTAATCACTTCCCAAAGGCCCCACCGCCTAAATATCATCTCGTTGGGCATTAGGTTTCGACATGTGAATTTTGGGGGGGGACACAAACATTCAGTTTATAACATTCTCTTGTTTTTAAGATGATTTAATCATGCATGTAAGTATTTCTAAGCAATATATTATTTAGTTTTGTTTGTGAACTTTATAAAAATGGTATTCTGTATATAGTTTTCTGCCACCTGCTTTTTTCACTCAGTGTTATGTTTTTAAGATTCATCCTAAGATTATGTCCTAAGATTCATATGTTGTTGCATATGGCTGAAGCAGTGTTTTATGACCTACTTTTCTACTCATTCTTGCATTTCTAAGCTATATCCTTGTTGCTGTGTATCTGTAGGACCTTGGGCTTTCCCTCTCAGCCAGAATTTCCTTACATTAAAATAGAAATAATAACAGTAACTACTACCAAGCATTGTTGTGAGCACTAATAAATTATTGTTATATTCCTTTTTTTAAAAAAGGTCTTCTGGTAGCTTATTGTTTTTTCTTTGTAGGTGCCCTGGCTTTTTTCTCTGGGATTTTTAAGGTCTTCATCATTGGTATTGTGCCATTTCATCACAATATGTCTTGGTGTGGATTTTTCTTTATTTATCATGCTTGAAATATGCTGTGCTTTCTCTATCTGTGGAGTTATCTTTAGTCAGTTTAGGAAAATTCTTGGCCATTAGCTTTTTCAATATTGGCTTTCTCCTGTTCTCTCTATTCCTTACTTCTAGAATTCTGATTAGACATGTTAAGCCTTGTTTTACCCTCCATGTCTTTTAACCTTTCTTTCATGTTTTCCATCTGCTGTACTCTATGCTGCACTCTGGGTAATTTCTTTGGATATAACCTCCAGGGCACTAAACCTGTCTTTAACTGTTTTTATTGTTTTTAACAGATTTACTGAGTTGTTAATTTCAAAATCTATAGCTATTAGGCCAAAGTTAATATTCAGTTGGTTTAGTAATATTTCTGGTCTCTTGTTTCTAAATCTATTTCATTTCATGTTTGATTTCTTTAAATGGTTCATAAAAGGTTATTTAATAATCTGTAAATGACAATTCCAATTCCAGTTCTTCAGTTCTTACAAATTATTGTTTGTTCTTTCTGTTGATCTTAACTCATGGTGGTTTATGTGTTGAGCTTATATTAAATTGTGAGCTTATATTTTCTTGAACTTAATTTATGGAAATCCCAGAGACCAAATTGGGAGTTGCTTTCCTCTAGAGAGTACTTGCATTTGATTCTAAGAGGAGATCTGAGATGCAACTGATCAGGTGTCTCTGAAGTTCCTCTTGCAGAACCAGGCTCAAAGCAGGAAGGAATCTCAGATGTGATTTCCACACCTTGCAGTGTGCCTCCAAGCTCAGTCTCCTTGTCCTTGACTGGTAGTGGCACTTGCCCATGACAACTCTGGCTTTTATGTTTGCTTATTGCTCCCTGATCTTGTTTGAGCTCGCTTTTTTTTTTTTTACCCCTTTCATCAAAATCCAGCAATTGTAAGTGCATATTAATTTTGATTCAAATCAGGATTTAATGGTCTCATAGCTAATGGGCCCTCAGGTTATCTAGCTTTCTGGGCTGCCAGAAGTAGAGGTTTACACATTTCTAGCCAAGTAACAATTCTTGGATGAAAGTTGTGGAGGATTCTTCCTTTAGTATAATATTTGCCTTCTCCTTTCACTAAAGTCCCTGTCACAGAACTTAAGTTCTGTGCAGAAGGAACATTCAATTAGAAGTCACAGATGTGGGATCTTTTTGCAGTTCATAAGCTTGATGATTGGGTGTTCACACCATTGTGTGACATGTGGCTCCCTCAAACCTTGTTATAACCTCCATGCATGACCCGTCTGACATGGAAAAAAAAAGTCAAAGATGTGAATTATTGTCTGTGTTATCTTAGAAAAAATTACTTACCCTAAATTATTTACTGTTTCTTTAATTGTACTATGAAATGGGGATATACTCAGCACCATACCTACCCATAGGTTGAAAGGATAAAATGAGAAACTGTGCTAAAAAATATTTTAATTTGCTAAGGTGAGAAACAAAATGTAATAATTATGGTAAGTAACATTTATTGACCATTTGGCAGCTTGTTAGCTCTTTATAAAGCTTCCATTGTCTCCTTACAATAACCTTATAAGATGGGTACTGATATCGTGATTTAACAGTTGAGAATACTGAGGCTCAGAAAGACTAAAAGTGTAAGATGATGGTACCATTATTTAGGAGCTCCTTAGTTTCATCATAAAATAATATCCAGTGCAGCTATTATGATGAAAAGCAGAGTATTTCTCAAGGTAAGTTAAGTACTACCATATCTCAATTTCCTGGATGATTTTCTCTCAAATAATGAGAAGTATTTTACAAGGATGCATGCCCCTCAAGATGCCTGCTATGTTAAAACTTCCATCCTGAAGAAGTGATGTGCTTTTGCTAAAAGCAACTTTAGCTATGAACACTCCATTGCAATTTGTACAGCTGTGTAATCGAAACTGCTAAAAGGCAAGTTAATATATTATTCTACTCACAGAACAGCAGTTTGATTCCTATGACTTCTTGGCACATCTGTTTGGTATATAAATCCTAAGCAGACTGAACAGTCACTTTCTAAATCTTCAAAATGCTTTACTAAGCAAAGTCTTTAGTGTGGTTAAGGGGAGAAAAAAATTAATAGACTCCCAAGTGAGTGGAGTAGGTCTAGCTCAGTGCAGAGTGTTTAGGGCAGGTGCAGGTGGGATTGGGAACTTGAAGAAGGTGCACTTTGAGGGAGAGGATAACACACAAGCCTACGAACACCATAAGGTGAACTCTCTTGCCAACTTGAGATAATTAGAGAGGGTCTTTAGGGAATGGGTCTTTGCATCGTGTTTAATTTTTTTTTTTACTGGCAAGAGTTCAAATTACATTTAAGTAGGCTTGGTTAGAGATGCCAGTTATTACTGGCCTGCTCACATCCCTTTCTAGTAAAATCCCTACCCATTGACCATACTGAGTGGGCAGCAGGCCACATGACCATGACCACAGGTAACTGGACACCTGATCATAAACTATAACCCATGACTTATGCCTTTGTACTTTGGTCTAAAAAGAAAAGCAGAAGTCAAATCTTCTCTCTTGGAAACCTGCAATAAGAGACACAAAGGGGCGCTACAGTTTGGTATGTGCTGGAACTGGAGGGCCATAGAAGTACAGGAGCTAGAGTGCTAACTTTTGCAGCCAGTTGTAAGATGAGTAATTTGAGAAGGCTGGTGCAGAGAGAGAGTGGTGCTGATTCACTGAGAAGCCAAAAAGCCCTGAGAGGTGAGGGGGTGGCTATTCCTGAGTGCTACTGATGCAGTTTCAACTCTTCCTGAGGGCTTGTGGTTCAGTTTCTCGGGTTTTAGTGCACGTATGTTTTTTTTTTTTTCTATAAACCCTTCTTTTGATTTGTCTCTTAGTAATGAGTAACTTGGCTCTAGTAAATTGACTCAATCTTTGTTTCTTGCAATCAAAAGAACCTGGCATGGATGAGATCATTTATCACTAATGCTGCTCTGAGTATTAATACCTAGACTGTCTTCAGTTTCCTGTTTTAGAAGAACTTCTGCTTTGTGAGTGGCAGAAAGCATATCAAACGGAACTAGAAGGGGGAATTTATTGGAAGGACTTAAGTATCTGATGAAACAAGCAGGTTTGGAAAAGGTCATGGATGTTCCTGAGCTTCAGAAACAACTGGAACCCAGATCTCAAGCCCTGTTAGGACCCTTCCTCTACCTCTATTCTCAGTTTCTTTCTATTTTTTTATACTTTCTTCTTGTTACAGACTATCTTTGTTTGCATTATAGAAAACATGGGCTCTGAGCATCCCAATTTTCTACACTGACTGTATGGCCTAGTGATTAGGAAATATGGGCCCCAAGTCACATGGCTGTTTTTGAATCCAAACTTAGCCATCAACTAGCAGGGAGATCTTGTTTTTTAAGTTTACCCTTGACTTCTATGTAACCCATCTAAGCCTCTATTTCCTCCTCTGTAAAATGGAGATTAAAGATAGGTGACTATCTCCCAGCATTGTTGTGAAGATTGAATGTGATAATGGGTATAAAGCATTAGCTCAGCATCTGGCACTAATTTAAGTTAGTACTTACTACTTCCCTGCCAGGTGCAAAACCAGAAAAGGCTTTTCCTTTGAGAATGTAGATCTTAAGAGTATCTTGATACAGATACATTTATAGCAAAAAGGAAGGTGGGGCCTTTGGTGAATTTCTCTGTAGGCAAGTTGCAGAAGGTGAATTGCAGGGAACCAGGCAGAAGTAAAGGTTGCCCAGCTCCTTTTAACTGTCACTGATGGGCACCAACAAGCCCGGGGGATGCTCTGGAGGACCTAGCTCTGAAATTCACTGCTGGCCCAGGCACACCCATCCATGGCCACAGGAGGGTGCCAGATGTCAAGATGGGAAGCTGGCCCAGGCAACTTCACTGGCCAAGGAGTCTGTTCTTGGACAGCAAGCTGAGAGAGGGAAAGAAAAGAAGGCCAATAAAGGAATGCATGTGCCTTACTGGCCTATTGGAAGTGCCATGCCAGGTAGGAGCCCTAGAAACCTGGAACAAGTGAGAGTCCAAGAAAACCCAGAGCCTGAGGAAATCTCTACATGGGCTTCATGTGAGTTAACATTCCACCACGTCTCAAAGAGAACACACTGGAGAAGCAGGGAACTGTTAAAACATCTAGACGAGAGGGGAGATTGAGAACCTGCTTTGAGTTGAAGAATCTATACAAAAGTCAGGTAAGACCAAGAGCAAGATAAAGATAGAGCTGCAAGATATGACCCAAGACAAAGTTAGCAGAAGACAGGAATCTTTTTTTTTTTTAATTTTTTATTGTTATGTTAATCACCATATATTACATCATTAGTTTTTGATGCAGTGTTCCATGATTCATTGTTTGTTCATAACACCCAGTGCACCATGCAAAACGCGCCCTCCTCAATACCCATCACCAGGCTAACCCATCCCCCCACCCCCCTACCCTCTAGAACCCTCAGTTTGTTTTTCAGAGTCCATCATCTCTCATGGTTCGTCTCCCCCTCTGACATACTCCCCTTTTCTTCCTCTCCTGTTATCTTCTTCTTTTCCTTTTTTCTTAAAATATGTTGCGTTATTTGTTTCAGAAGTACAGATCTGTGATTCAACAGTCTTGCCCAATTCACAGCGCTCACCGTAGCACATACCCTCCCCAATGTCTATCACCCAGCCATCCCATCCCTCCCCCCCCCAACCACTCCAGTAACCCTCAGTTTGTTTCCTGAGATTAAGAATTCCTCATATCAGTGAGGTCATGTGATACATGTCTTTCTCTGATTGACTTATTTCACTCAGCATAACACCCTCCAGTTCCATCCACGTCGTTGCAAATGGCAAGATCTCATTCCTTTTGATGGCTGCATAATATTCCATTGTGTATATATACCACATCTTCTTTATCCATTCATCAGAAGACAGGAATCTTTGACAAAGCATCTAGGCTGCCATATGGGTGGTGTCTGCTGAAAGTATCAAACTAGTTGAGACTACGCTGTAAATTTATTTCAGTCTTATAGTAAACTCTACCGATTAACTCAATCATGCTCCAAGATAATTTATATTAAAGCACAAACTTACTTAATTTGTAATTATCTAATATGTAAAATGTACTTGTCAGTTATTATCTAAGCTGCGGTTCTTTGAGCACCACCAGAAAACTCATTGTGGGGTCGCCTGGCTGGCTCAGAAGGTAGAGCATGCAACTCTTGATCTCAGGATCATGAGTTCAAGCCCCATGTTGGGGGTGGAGCCTACTTAAAAAAAAAGAGAGTTGTCTAACCCATAGGAAAAAAGTACTTTAAAAAAAAAAAAAAGAGGGGCTCCTGGGTGGCTCAGTTGGTTGATCATCCAACTCTTGATTTCAGCTCAGGTCATGATCTTGGGGTTGTGGGATCAAGCCACATGCTGGGCTCCATGTTAAGCATGGAGTCTGCTTAAGGTTCTCTCTCCCTCTCCCTTTGCCCCTCTCCCCGCTCGTGCATGTGCACACGCACACATGCGCGCTCTCTCTCTCTCAGATAAATAAATAAAATCTTTTTTAAGAAGTGTTTTAAAAAAAGAAAAAGGAGAACTCATTATGGTATGAAGTTGTAGTAAAAAAAGAAAGCACTATCAGTCAGAAATCCAGAGGCAATTTAAAAAACACCCTTTATTGGGCTTCAGAAATATGCAAAATATAGAAAAGTGTAAAGAGTAAAACAAAAAATGATTTATACTTTCCCAATTTTAATTGGTCTTTTAATATAATTTTAATATATCTTATATGAGTGTATTCAATTTGGTGTTCTGTCTTTTACACCTTCCATCATTTCACGAGTAGCTCTATGTAACAAAATTATTTCTAATGACTGCATGTGGGAGCCCTGAATTTTGTATGGATTTACCATAAATTAACATTTTCACTATAACTGGATATTTAGGTTGTTTTCAATTATAAATTACACTATGATAAATATCTTTGGGGCATGAAACTGTGTGCACATTTCTGATTATTTCCTTAGAAACTATTCCTAAAAATAAAGTTGTTGGTTCAAAGACCCTGAGCATTTTAAGACTCTCAGGGCACCTGGGTGGCTCAGTCGGTTAAGCGTCTGCCTTTGGTTCAGGTCATGATCTCAGGGTCCTGGGATAGAGCCCCATGTCAAGCTCCCTGCTGAGAGTGGAGCCTGCTTCTCACTCTCCCTCTGACCCTCCTCCCTGCTTGTGCTCTAAAAAGATATATAAAATCTTAAAAAAAAAAAAAGACTCAATACATAAGATCAAATTGTTTTACAGAAAATTCGGTCAAATCTGCATTTCTCTCTGCAATTTCACCAGCATTGAATGTTATCTTACTTAATGGTAATGTCTTTGATAAATAATACTAATAAAACTGTAGATTTTTTTGTATTTTTTAGCCATTTGTTTTTCGTCTGTTGTGAATCATCATGTTCATTTCTTTTTTTAGCTATTTTTCTAAAATTTGGATCACTGTTTTCTTATGAGTTTATTTAGATGCAACATAAGGATTTTAAAGTATATTAACCTTGTGTCATATTATTGGTATTATTTTTATTATGGTATCTTGTTACAGAGGAAAATTTTTTATGTAGTTGAATTTACTTTTTTGGGGGTTTTTCATCTCTTGATTTAATAATTACAGGGATTTTTCCTTATCTAACAGACAAGATGAATATTCATCACATTTTCTTCTAGTATTTTAAGATTTTATCTTACATTTAATGCTTTAAATTAGCAGGATTTCCTTTTGAGGTGTGATATGAGGTGAGAATCAGTGTATCTTAATAATAAGACAAAGTCTTGTGACAGGGTTCCCTACTTGTAAAATATAGCCACTGGTCCTGATGAAGGGGTTTCATAGTGTTCAGAGTCTCCCTGACTTACTCCTGGTACTAGGTACCTGTGCTAGGCACCATGAACATCAGACATTGGATTGCCTTGTTAGTTGTAGCCACAGAAGAATTTCCAAGAGTAGAGATATTTCCTCAACTCCCTGGTACTTTGAAATAGGGAACCCACCTGGCCATTTCACTACCTCATTTGTAATTGATTTTGTTTTAAGATTATATTTATTTATTTGAGAGAGAGAGCGAGAGCTCCTGAGCACACGAACGGGGGCAAAGGGGCAGACTCCCTGCAGAGTAGGGAGCCTGACTCAGGACTCCATCCCAGGACCCTGGAATCATGACCTGAGCCAAAGACAGAGGCTTAACCAACTGAGCCACCCAGGTGCCCTCGTTTGTAATGGGTATTAAAATCAGGGGCATCTGGCTAGCTCAGTCAGAAGAGCATGTGACTCTTGATCTTGGGGTGGTGAATTGAGCCCCACTTTGAGTGTAGAGATTACTTAAATAAATAAAACTTAAAAAACACTCAAAGAAAGGGGCTAACCTGAGTCTATCTCAACTTTTCCAGGCTTTGGTAGCCTAAGAGCACTGTCACAGGACACTGGTTACTTGTATCTAGTTTGATGTCTTCAAACTCTAAGGTAGCCATGATGATAAATGATTCTCATTATTAAATAAGGTAGTTTATATCAACCAAGCCAGCTTCCTCAACAGGGACTGATTGCTGCCAGGGTCATGGCTCTATTATCTTGGGGCAATATGTACCCCACTGCACTGTTAAAGGTATTGGTTTCAATGGTGTAGAGCTGTTTGGGTCCAGGTAAGTCAAAGTTGGGAAAGAGAAAAACAAGTCTTAACTGCTAGAATGCTTTAACTCTGCATCTAAGGGGAAACTTTTTCTTCCTTTTGAGGATTTTAATTTTGGTCCAGTAAAGGAAGAGGCCTGTGAGAATCCCAGGAATAACTCAAATGCCTTTGGTGAACCTGGCTGGGTAGAACAACCATGGGGATCTCTCACACAATTCTTGGAGTTGGCCTGTAGTGGTGGTACTGCTAGTGGTCAAGAAACCTGGTTTGTGGGCTCATATTAGATTGGGGAAGCATCTCAGGATTTGTGCAGATAGAGCATGACCTCCAGGAATTCATACAAAGTGCTCTTCATTAAATGACTGAGACACTGCATAGGCAACTGGCAATGCCATGTATTTAGACTTACCCAATAATAAGGCAGTCTTTCTTTCATTTTCCTTCCAGATACGGGAGAAGTTGTAGGCTCCTTGATGTTTTTATTTTGTAAAGACTTGTGCTATAGAATTCAAAGATCAATAGGAGCAGATGGAAGACCTGTAGAAGTTGTTGTAATTCTACAAATCAAGAATTTCCTATTCTTTATTACAAAGGTCAGTGGGACTAAGATGAACAAGGTAGAAAGGCTGATAAAACTGTCACAAAGGGAGGGGATCAGTTATCCCTGGTGAAGATTTCTCACTCTAACTCTGAAGGGAGTATACATGAAGGATCATCACATGGCACCAGATCTGTTGTGTTGCTCCACTCACATAGCAGGGAGGCTCCTATATTTCTGTTTCTAAAAACATGTCCCTGAAGGTCTTGTACTCAACCAGAATTCTGGAAACAGAGATCATGGATAAGATAGGGTTTGGTTGGGGGTTGGGGTGGAGGCAGGATGAGACATTGGCTATAATGACAACAGCAATATGACAATGGGGAGAAGGAATGGGTTTTCCAGGTCATGGCTGCGTCACAGGCCTCTAGTCAGAGCCAGAAATCCAGAGGCAGTATGTACCTTGAAGGTCCCCAGTTTCTATCTACACTACAGTGGCCTTGTGTCAAGTGGGAGAGAAACCAGCTAGGCCAGAGAAAGCTGCTTGAACCCCTGAGTCCATCATTGCTTCAGTCTGAACCACAAATCTGCACTCCACTGGAATGTGAAACATCCTTTCCTATGCCTAAGGAAACCAGGCTACACCATTGGCTGAGGTCCACAGACCATCTGATGGTGTGGATGGCATCTTTTGGGACCAGGTATGAATGGATAAAGTCTGCTCTTTTTCAGACAAGCCCAGCCACACAGCCTGCTAATCATGGAGCAAATAGAAAATGCCAACTGGTTGAGTTGAAACATACTTCACTTTATTTGGCCAACTGTTTGGTTTAATTAAGCAGACACACTTCCAGACCCATTTGTCTCAGTTGTTATTTTTAATCTAACATTGAAACTTAATTCAGTCCTTTTAAATAAGGGAATGGTGTTGCAGTTTGCCTGTTTTCCTAAAAATCTTTCCATCGATATCAGTATGTTTATTTATGTAAATAAATGAGGTAAAACCATGGCTACTATTGAATACAGCCATCATATATATTATGCCATCATGTTAATAGAACAGTGCAGAGCTAAGAATTGGTGACCTGCTCCTGGGGTAATGTTTAAGTAAAAACATTATTTCCTTCCCTGTACCTACCCACTTTTGCCTTCTCAGGTGAAAGTTGAGCCCATTAGATTTCAGTGATATGAATCATCATTTTTCTAGTGTGGGGGATAACATGCTATAACTATGCTGTCAGTGGATTTATTACTTGCTTTACAAGTTGTAGTGGCAGATTTGCCCTGATCTATCAACATTCTGCCAATAGGGTCTGTACGAGTTAGAATTCCTCAAGTGTTGACAACAGAAACAGACTCTGAAAAACTTGAGTAGAAAATACATGTTTTAGGAGGATCGCATGTAGCTGATGGAACTAAAGGGAAAGCTGGGGAGTCTGCTTAGAGAAGGATGGCAACCAGGACATCTCTAAAGGTTTAGATGGCCAGAAGTCCTTGACAGTCTGAGGGCACAGCTGCTGGGTGTCAACTGGATTTTCAGTGTCTAGGTCATGTCATTCAAGGTTCACTCCCAGGAGAGTCTGTTTACCTAATTCCCTGACTCTGGGAGAACAAGGCAGTTTGATTTATAATCTCAGCAAGAGTATAGATAAGGCAGTTTCCCGGTCAGAATTCTAATACCTTCAAAATAAGCCTTGTGTGGTACTAGGGCTCTAAGCCCCACTGTCCAAAGCTGTTCTAGGCCTGATCCCAGGGATTCACTTTCTTTTTCAGTGTCTTCTGCAGCTCTTTAGGGTCAAATTTGGAAACCTCACCACTTCTCCTGGTCACCAGGACCACCAAATGTTCATTGTCCTCCACCACTATGGCTAGGATTCTGGAAGTAGTGAGAAGGCTTCCTACATTTATGACTTTTACAGCCAACAGGCAAGACATTTTGCCTATGGAGAAATGACAGTTCTCTCTTTAGGTCCCCCAAACACCGTGTGGATCTTTCGATTCTTTCAATTTTCAGTTCTCCAAGGGAGGCCTCCAGGTGAGAGTATTTGAGTGTACTCCTCTGTATCACACTCAGGAATATTTCCTCCTGCCAAAGCAACTAGTGTCTTAATCTGAAGAACATTTTTCATCTTATTTTAACCAACTTTCAAGGTGAATTCTTGATCATGCTATCTTAGATTCCAAGGTTGTCCCAAACTTATCTCCTTTCCCAGTGTTTCAGGGATTGTACTAGTCCCAAAGTCTCCCATAGCATTTCCCTCATGAGATGAGGACTCCTGTTCATCTTCCCTGAAGTCCCAGAAATATGCAAATGAGGTCCCTAATGTGACAGAGTTGAAGTATCAGCTTGTGATAAGAGGCTCCCTATCGTGCTTGGGAGGCTAAACTTAGACCACATGGTAGGGCTGGGATCATCTCTATGGAGTTGAATTCCTTGGAACTCCAGCTTGAATCCTGTAGCAACAGAAAGCAAGCAACTAATCTGCCCTCTACCACATATGGAACCGTTCTGATAAGAATCAGCACTGTGGGAATAGGTCAAGAGTCCAGAGAAATTACAGGGCTGAGGAATATGTGTTACCAGCATTAAAACTCTAAATGCACTTTCCCACAGAAACACTTTTATAAATAGTGGTCGGGGTCTTTAGTATTATTAGTACAATGTTTTATGTACATTAGGGTTCCATAAGCTTTTGTGGGCTGACCCTGGGGCAGAGCTACCATTTGTAATATTATTTCTGTAGAAAAACTTGTTCCCAGTTCCAGATAACAGACTAAGAAATAAACTATTAAATTGGAAATTGCCTATTTTGAGGCTTTTCATCAGTAAACACAATAGATTCATAGGCTTTCATAGTCAGTCAAACTGAGTTTACAGTGTTGTAAGCTAAGATATTGTCTCTGAACCCAGAAGCCCTCCACTGCCCCTCTGTCCTCTCTCTGCTGAACCTTTTTATAAATTGGTATATAACATCATATTAGTGTCAGGTATACAACATAATAATATGATATCTGTATTTACTACAAAGTGATCACCACAATAAGTCTAGTTAGCATCTGTCACCCATTTTACCCATTTCACCTATCCCCTAACCCCTTCTGCTCTGATAACCACAAATCTGTTCTCTGTATCTATGACTTTTATTTTGCTTTTTCATTTTTTTTTAAATTCCACACATAAGTGAAATCATATGGTGTTTGTCTTTCTCTGACTTATTTGACTTAGCATAATACCCATAAGATCCATTCATGTTGTCACAAATAGCAAGATTTCCTTCTTTTTTATGGCTGAGTAGTATCGCATTGCATATATTTACATCTTCTTTATCCATTTGTCCATTGATGAACACTGGTTGTTTCCATCTTGGCTTCTGTGAGTAATGCTGCAATGAAGATAGAAGTGCAAATATTTTTTTGAATTAGTGTTTTTGTTTTCTTCAGATAAGTACCCAGACGTGGAATACCTGGATCATATGGTAGTTTTTTTTTTAATTTTTTGAGGAACCTTCAAACTGTTTTCCACAGTGGTTGTACCAATTTACATTCCCAGTAACAATGTATGAAGGTTCCTTTTCTCTACATCTTCAACAACACTTGTTATATCTTGTCTCTTTGATAATAGCCATCCTAACAGGTATGAGTTGCTATCTCATCATGGTTTTGATTTGCATTGCCATGATAATCAGTGATGCTGAACATCTTTTCACATGTCTGTTGGCCAGCTATATGTCTTCTTTGAAAAAAATGTCTATCTGGATGCTCTGCCCATTTTTTAATTGGTTTGTTTGTTTGCTCTGTGTTACATGAGTTCTTTATATATTTTGGATATTAACACCTTATTGAATATATGATTTGCAAATACGTTCTCTCATTCCATAGGTGGTAGTTTTGTTTTGTTTTTCATTTTAGTGATGGTTTCCTTTGTTTGCAAAAGCTTTTTAGTTTGATGTAGTTCCACTTGTTTATTTTTTCTTTTGTTGTTTTTGCTTTGGAGACAGATCCAAAAATTTAATGCCAAGACTGATGTCAAGGAGGGGTGCCTGGGTGGCTCAGTCGTTGGGCGTCTTCCTTTGGCTCAGGTCGTGATCCTGGGGTCCTGGGATTGGGCCCCGCATTGGGCTCCCTGCTCCACAGGAAGCCTGCTTCTCCCTCTCACACTCCCTCTGCTTGTGTTCTGTGTCTTGCTGTGTCTCTGTCTGTCAAATAAATAAATAAAATCTTAAAAAAAAAAAGACAGATGTCAAGGAGCTTACTGCCTATGTTTTCTTCTAGGAGTTTTATGGTTTTAGTTCTTACATTTAGGTCTTTAATCCATTTTGAGTTAATTCTTGTGTATGGTGTAAGGTAGTGCTCTAGTTTCATTCTTTTGCTCGTGGCTGTCCAGTTTTCCCAACACTATTTATTAAAGAGATTATCCTTTCCCTGTTCTTGGCTCTTTTGTCATAAGTTAATTGCCATATATTTGTGTGCTTATTTCTGGGCTCTCTTAGTCTGTTCCATTGATCTTTGTACCTGTTTTTATGCCAATACCATACTGTTTTTATTACTATAGCTTTGTAATAGTGTTTTGAAATCAGGGAGCATGATACTTCCAGCTTTGTTCTTCTTTCCCAAGATTTCTTTGGCTGTTTGGGGTCTTTCCTGGTTCCATACAAATTTTAGAATTATTTATTCTACTTCTGTGAAAAATGCCATTGGAATTTGATAGAGATTTCATTGAGTCTGTAGATTGCTTTGGGTATTATGGACATTTTAATAACTAAGTATTTCAGTCCATGAGCATGGTATTTCTTTCCATTTATTTGCATTGTCTTCAACTTCTTTCATCAATGTTTTATAGTTTTCAGGTTTTTAATCTCTTTGGTTAAATTTATTCATAGGTATTCTTTAAATGTAATTGTATATGAGATTGTATTCTTAATTTCTTTTTCTGAGAGTTTGTTATTAGTATATAGAAACACACAGATTTCTGTATATTGATTTTGCATCCTGAAACTTTAATTCTATTCTTATTCTTATTCTAAGAGCTTTTTGGTGGAATCTTTAGGGTTTTCCACATATATTTTGATGTCATCTGCAATAATAACAGTTTTGCTTCTTCCTTTTCAATTTAGATGTTTTTCTTTACCTTGCCTGATTTCTGTGGCTAGGACTTCCAATACTATGTTGAATAAAATTGGTGAGAGTGAGCATCTTTATTTTGTTCCTGGTCTTAGACAAAAAGTTTTCAGCTTTTCACTGTTGAATATAATGTTAGCAGTGCATTTGTCATGTGGCCTTTATTATGTTGAGGTATATTTCCTCTATAGCCACATTGTTGAAAGTTTTTATCATAAGTGGATGTTGAACTTTGTCAAATATTTTTTCTGCATCTATTGAGATGATCATGTAATTCTATCCTTCATTTTGTTAATGTGATGTATCACACTGATTGATTTGCAGATGTTGAACCACTCTTGCATGCCTGTAATAAATCCTACTTGATCATGGTGTATGATTCTTTTAATGTGTTATTGAATTTAGTTTGTTAATATTTTGTTGAGGATTTTTGCATCTATATTCATCAGGGATACTGGCCTGTACATTTCTTTTTTGTGGTGTCTTTGTCTGGTTTTGGTATCAGGGTAATGTCGGCATCATAAAATGAGTTTGGAAGCATTTTGTTCTCTTCAGTTTTTTGGAAGTGTTTGAGAAGGATAGGTAATAAACCTTTGAATGTTTGGTAGAATTCACCAGTGAAGCCATCTAGTCCTGAACTTTTGCATATTGGGAGGTTTTGATTACTGATTACATTTCCTTACTAGTTGGGACACCTTGGTGGCTCAGTTGGTTAGGCGTCTGCCTTCGGCTCAGGTCATGATCTCAGGGTCCTGGGATTGAGCCCTGTGTTGGGCTCCCCACTCAGCAGGGAGTCTGTTTCTCCCTCTATCTCTACCCCTCCCCACCCTTTGTGCTCTCTCTTGTTCTATCTTGCTCACTCAAATAAAAAAAAAAATTCTGGGGTGCCTGGGTGGCTCAGTTGGTTAAGCATCTGCTTTTGGCTTGGGTCATGATCTCAGGGTCCTGGGATCCAGTGTCACATCAGGCTCTCTGCTCAGTGGGGAGTCTGCTTCTACCTCTCACTCTCCCTCTGTGCTCTCTCTCTCAAATAAATAAATAAAAATCTTTTAAAAAATAAAGAAATCTTAAAAAAATATTTAAAATAAATTTCCTTACCAGTAATTGGTCTACTCAGATTTTCTATTTCTTCATGATTATTTTTTATTAATTAATTAATTTATTTATTTATTTAATTTTTTAAAAAGTCATCTCTACACCCAATGTGGGACTCAAACTCACGACTCTCTTTTTTTCTTGGTGAGTTTAAAGAAAGATGCATCAATTTGGGTCATATTTCCAAAGAACCAACTCTTAATTTCATTAATCTTTTCTTTCTTTCTTTCTTTCTTCTTTTGTGTGTGTGTACCTATTTCATTTATTTCCACTCTGATCTTTATTATTTTTTTAAGATTTTATTTTATTTTTTTTAAGATTTTATTTATTTATTTGAGAGAGAGAGACAGAGATAGCGACAGTGAGCACAAGCAGGGAGGAGAGGGAGAAGCAGGCTCCCTGCTGTGCAGGAAACCCAATGTGGGGCTCGATCTCAAGACCCCGAGATTATGGCCTGAGCC